>NC_142067.1:123988719-124261219 GCF_059756535.1 Pantherophis guttatus
TGCAGGCAGCTGGTGCTACTTAATAGCACTTTAGTCTGCTGCGCTGCCAAGGCTCTAGATGATAGGTGATAGATGATAGAGAGAGAGAGATGATAGAGAGAGAGAGAGATGATAGAGAGAGAGAGAGGGAGAGGGAGAGAGAACCATTAGTCATGCCTTTCTTGCTCAATGGAGGCTTAGGTGGAATCTTGAATAGTAGGTGGAATAAAGTTATGCATTAATATGAAAGTAAGCTGAGCTTTGGGGACAAGCTCTGAGATGGGTAAATTCTAGATGAGGCTTAGAAGAACTGGATGAAAAGATCCAGAGAGAGGAAGTAGAAAACTGCAGATTAAAAAAAAAGAGTGAAGGTGAGGAAGCTTTGGATAAAAAGATTTATCCAAATAAACCTGGGGAACAGAGGATAGTACCCCATTTTTATAGATTGCCTGGTCCTGTGTTCGAGAGTATCGCTGACTGAGGCCATGGCACCATTCCTTCCTAGGAGGTGTTGCAGCCAAGAATAAGTCTTGCAAATGTTCAGCGGTGAATGACTAAAATGGTTAACATATATCCCCTCCCTTTTTATCGCGGTCCAGAGACTCCTTTCGTTGGCATATTTATATATCATTCTTCCACTCAAAATGTGCTTGAGATGATATACGATCAAAGTAAAATCAGTAAAGACTCCAATGTGACCATAATGACAAAAAGAATAAAAAGATTTTTTTTAAATTGCACTGCAATAAAACAGGATGGCAAGATTAAAATCTGACAGCCAATGCTCTTCATTAAAAGCTCAACAGAAATACACACACACAAACATATATATATAATTTATATTTTGCTGATAAAGAAATAAAGGGAGACTAGTATAGATCTATTTCAAGCTATTTAGCTCTCATCAGCTAGCCATACCCTTACTCGGATTTGAACTTGGGCTGCCTGCATATTAGGCAGTTGTATTAACCTCTGAGCCACAAGTTCTCCACCTTTTATCAGCTGAGCCAGGGGAGAGTTAGTTAATACAACTGCCTAATATGCAGGCATCCCAAGTTCGAATCTGAGTAAGGGTATGGCTAGCTGATGAGAGCTAAATAGCTTGAAATAGATCTATACCAGTCTCCCTTTATTTCTTTATCAGCAAAATATAAATATTTATATACAGTATATATTGTCCTGGTCTGCCCATTGAAGGGTATTTGAGAAGGCAATTATTGTCTTAGATTTCTCTACTTATCCAAATAACACATCTTGCTTTTCTCATCGATGCCGCCTTCATTTTTTTTAATTTACTTAAAATGGATTTTATTTCCCCTCTAAACAAATGTTAGTTGAACTCAGCTTTGTTTTGTTTTGTTCTGTACGTCCTCTCGGGGGAATCTGGTTGTTTTGGAGAATTGTGTAGGAAAAATTCATGTTTTATCTAAGAACTCTGATCTATCCATACTTCTTAAAGCACCGAGTGAATCAAACAATTTTTGCAAAGTAGCTAAAAGACAGTTTTGCTGATCTAGGCTAAAATGCTAATGACCTGGTTTGAGCTTAGGGATTCATTTGGTGGGAATCTTTTTTTGTTGGGCTGTGTTATTTCACTGAATGAAATGCAATGAATTTGTCCGGCTGGGTCATTTTGTGAAGATGGATATATTGTAGTCCTATTGGCTTTTGTCCAGAGAACTATGAAGTTTATGAGATGGTCCTATTTCCCTTGACCTTGAAGGTCTAGATCAGAGGTGGTATTCAGCAGGTTCTGACCAGTTCTGTAGAACTGGTAGCGGAAATTTTGAATAGTTCGGAGAACCGGTAGTACAAATTCTGACTGGAGGTCATGTGACCGGCTATGCGTATAGGGACTACTCAGAGGGCTGAAAAAAGTCATTTCTGACAAGTCCTCGCACTTTTGACTGGTCCTCACACTTATGACCATCCTCACATTTATGCCCATGCAGCATTCTTAACAACCATGTCACTCATTTCACAACTGCTTCTCTTCACCATGGTGACAAGATAGGGCAAAAAACGTAAAATGTGAGGACAGTCGTAAGTTCGAGGACTGGTCAAAAGTGTGAGGACCAATCAGAAATAACTTTTTCAGCCCTCTGAGTAGTCTATATGCACAAAAGGACTACCCAGAGGGCTGAAAAAAGTGATTTCTGACAGGTCTTCGCACTTTTGACCGGTCTTTGCACTTATGACTGCTCATCATTTATGCCCATTGTAGCATTCTTAACAACCGTGTCACTCATTTCACAACTGCTTCTCTTCACCATGGTGACAAGATAGGGCAAAAAACATAAAATGTGAGGACAGTCGTAAATTTGAGGACTGGTCAAAAGTGCGAGGACCAGTCAAAAATAACGTTTTCAGCCCTCTGAGTAGTCCATATGCACAAAAGGATTCAATTATTTCTTCAAAGTGCTGATGATTGCACCCTGGCTGGAAGAATTCCAACAGGGGAGTATTTCCTCCCAACAGCGGTGTAAAAAGCTTAAAACAACCCTTCCCCTTTAAGAAAGTCAAGCAAAAAAATAGCTCCAGAAGTGACAGTAAATCTAGGCATACTGTCAGAGAGGCAGTTTCTGTAATAAAGATTAGGCTAGGAAACAACACCAAATGTTGTAATTAATCCTTACAGAATTAACCCTGTAAAGTGGAAAAAAAAACAAAAGAAGATTTCTTTTAACAACCAGTTCTCCAAACTGCTTAACTGCTTAACTACTTAACTACTTAACAACCTGTTCTACCGAAGTAGAATCCCACCACTGGGTCTACCCATTTATTTTTGCAGGCACCAGTCTACTCATTTGTTTTCTTTTAACACTGATCAGCTGTAGGGCGGCCCTTTGAAGCCCTGCGGCAAGAGTTTAAACAGTTTTTTCCCTTTAGCCATCAGCTGGGACTCAGGAGGCAACTGTCAGACTTCGATGCTATCTCAAAATAAATGAATTTCCAAACTGCCAATCTTTAAGGAAATCTTCTCTTTATTCGAGCACAGCAACCGGATCATGACTCGATGCGGACAAGACTGACCTTTTGCCCCCCAATCCCTCCCTTTCCGATCCCCAATTATCTGCTTCTCATTGGCTATCTTCCAAGTCACTCTCCTCACTTCTTGTCTCGTCATTTCACAGGAATGTTCCCCCACCCCTCTTCATTTCCATGGAGACCAGGCTTCAAAGGGATTTAGCAGGCAAAAGTTCAGGGCTTATCTCCCTTTCTATGTCAGCGTTGAGGTGCTGACATCAACAATAGATTGGGGCCAAATAAAAGATAAGAATAACCCGGGGGTTGGGCGAGGGGGGCAGAACCGGTTCGGTGATGTCATATCGTCACTGCTACCGGCTCGGAACCCACCACTGGACTTAACCATTATTGTTAATCTCTTCCCATTTGACTTTGGATAACTAGCACAGTAGCTCTCAAACAGACACACACACACACACACAAGCAGAGACAATTTGATTTTCTAAGCTTAGATTACAGGAAAGGAATAACGTTCCATGAGGATAGCAAGAAAAGCATTCTCACGGACAAAGAACTAAGCTAACTTAGTGAAGCTATCATCACATTATCTTGTGTAGGTCTCTCCTTCTTCTTGTTGTGCCATATCCATCATCGGACGTTGGCAATCATGTTGGCGATCCTATTTTTATCAACATCCACACGAAAAAGTGCCGCTGAGTTTTGTCCAAACCAGTCCCTCAGATTTTGAAGCCATGATGTTCTTCTTCTGCCTGGACCTAATTTGCCTTCAATCTTTCCTTGGAGGATTAAGTGAAGGATGCTGTATTTTTCTGGGTGTCACATCACATGTCCAAAATATTCTAACTTTCACTTTTTTAGGGTTTTGATTATTTCCCTTGGCTTTCCCAGGTAGCTTATCACCTCCTCATTTCTGATTTTGTCAACCCAGGTCTCTCCAACTTTGCTACAGTAAATGGCATAAAAGTTGCTGAGCATCCTAATAGGTTATTATGCAGACAACCTCTGTCTACATCTATCTGTATCTATATTTTAGCCAACTTATTTGATCATTGTTTGGGCTGCATCCTCTTTAATTAGTTTTTTTATCCCACCTTTATTATTTTTTTAATAAATAAGTCAAGGTGTCAAGCATATCTAGTACTCCTTCCTTCTCCTAGTTTCACCTGTCAGGTGAATGGGACTGAGAGAGAGAGAGAGTGTGATTGGCTCAAAGTCACCCAGTTTCCATGCCTAAGGTGGATCTAGAATTCACCATCTCCTGGTCCTCCAGCCCCAAATCATCCAGCCCACATTTCAGGTTTATGGCGGGATTAGAACTCAATATATCTTGGTTTCTAGCCTTACTTTTTACTTTTTTTATCCTTTCCTGTTTACTTTTCGGCGTTTAAATATTTAATTCCCTGCCATCTGAGACACAATGTCAGTTCGTGTATTATGGCTAAGAGATATGCACATCCAAAAAGGTCACTCGGGACCAATTCAGTGGAGGAGAACAACTCAACGGCTGAGTTTTTAAGCCATTTTTTTTTTAAAAAAAATCTCCCTTAAAATCTCTTGCGTTTGTCTTAACTGATTAAGGTCTTACTCCAACCCATCCAGCATATTCCCTTTTCTCCATTTATATTAGCGCTAGAAATTGTGCTCTGGATTCCTTTCCTGCTTTGAGGTTTGAGAACTTAGGACTGTTCCTCGATTTTTTGCTTTCTTGCTTTGGCAAGGACAACCATTCTGATGTCTTGACCTGTTCCGCTGTCTTTTTTTTTTCAAATACTTGCTCTTTTCTTTATGGTGTCATCTAATTTGAAGCTTCCTTAGAGATATGTAAGAGATGGAATATTTACACAAGTAGATTATGAGATGGATGAGGTCCTACTTTAGACTGTCATCTCCTTCCAGCCTAACCTTACACCAAAGCTGTTCTCTAGGGCAAAGTATGTTGCTTCAATGAATAGCTATGACTGTGTGCACATAGTGTGCATTAGGTTAGTGTTGTGGCCAATGGTGGAATTCAATTTTTACTACCAGTTTACTACTGGTTTACTACCAGTTTACTACCGGTTTACTACTGGTTCTGTGGGCATGGCTTGGTGGGCTTGGTGGGCACGGCAGAGAAAGGATACTGCAAAATCCCCATTCCCTCCCCACTCCTGGGGGAAGGATATTGCAAAATCCCCATTCCCTCCCCACTCCTGGGGGAAGGATATCTCCATTCCCAGGCCACAAAGAAGAGGGAGTCAAACTATTCTCCAAAGCACCTGAGGGTAGGACAAGAAGCAATGGGTGGAAACTAATCAAGGAGAGAAGCAACTTAGAACTCAAGGAGAAATTTCCTTACAGTTAGAACAATTAATCAGTGGAACAACTTGCCTCCAGAAGTTGTGAATGATCCAACACTGGAAGTTTTTAAGAAGATGTTGGATAACCATTTGTCTGAAGTGGTGTAGGGTTTCCTGCCTAAGCAGGGGGTTGGACTACAAGACCTCCAAGGTCCCTTCCAACTCTGTTATTCTATTCTATTCTATTCTATTCTATTCTATTCTATTCTATTCTATTCTATTCTATTCTATTCTATTCTATTCTATTCTATTCTATTCTATTCTATTCTATTCTAAAATGCAGTTGATTCAGTAAAACAGCTGAAGTGTCTTGTGTGATTACAGGCACATTCTCTCATCTGAGCATATTGCTAACTCCCCGTTGGACCTCTCTCTTCCTCAAGTGCATGTAATGGCAGAAGCTACCATGAAAAACCTTGTGAGGAATCTGGAGCAACGTCTCCAGATGCTTCTTTTCTTCTCCGCACTCCATAATTGATTGTTCTCAGAATGTTATGTTTTTAATGAAACTAGAAAGCTACAATATCTTACAATTAAATGAAATCATGGATGTCCGCAGGGAGGAGGTCAAATTCTGCAAACTAGCAGGAGCATTCTTGTCACTTATGCACAGTACATGCATATGACATCAAAGCATGCATCAAAGGGGGAATTGCGACACTCCTACAACATCTTGAGAGGCATGGTGGTGCAGTGGTTAGAATGCAGTATAACAGGCTAACGCTGCTCACTTTGCCAGGAGTTCGATTCCTTTGATCCTGACTGGCTCAAGGTTGATTCGGCCTTCCATCCTTCCGAGGTCAGTAAAATGAGGACCCAGATTGTTGGAGGACAATTGTTGTGGCCTGTTGGCCCCCGGCCCCTCCAGCGGCTGAATCAGAGAAGGAGGAGGAGGCATGGGAGTCAGAGTTAGCATCAAGGCAACCTGAGAGCTCCGAGGGAGAAGAGGGAATGGAGCTGGCAGAGAGAGAGAGAGACAGAGGCGGAGTCCGGGCCATCCATCAGTCCTCAGATGGAGACTCAACAGCCCAATCCAGGTCTGGAGGTGGCTGATGAGGAAGAAGAAGAACAGCTGGGTTCAGTGCCTGACGCGTGGATGCGCAGAATGCAGAGGAGAGGAGAGCAGTGGAAATCTGTGGGCTGATCCTTGGGAAGGAAGAGCCATCGCTGCTGACGAATCCCCACCCTAGTTCTGGGAATAAAAGGCAGGGAGCAGAAATGAATATATGTGGCAGACAAGTACTCATCTTCCAGCTGGACGGCCTTGTTAGCCTGCGTTGAGAGAGAAACTCTTTGCCGGGCCTGCCAGCACTCCTAATTAAAGGAATCTTTGAGTACACTTCAGAGGATTTGTCACATTCAGGGAGCTGGGTCAGAACAACAATATGCGACTCTCTAAACCACTTAGAGAGAGCTGTAAAGCATTATCAAGCGGTAAATAAGTCTAAGTGCTATTGCTATCTTTGTTGTGGCTCCGTTACCTGAGCCTGTGTTATCAGCAGGAGAGGACTCCGAGAGTGAAGGAGAGGAGTTGGCAAAGCCTCCCTCTCCAGGACCCTCCTCTCTGGCAATGCCTTCGGTGTCCACCGAAGGGCAAGAGATAGGCCCGGGGCCAAGCACATCCACGCAGCCACAGGTGGACAGTAATGAGGAAGATGAGTCTTGGCTGGACCCTCAGCAGCGTCGCAGAGATAAGCACGCGCAACAGAAGAAGAGGCGTGCCAGGGATTAGTCTGAGTCATTGGACCACACCCCACAGGGTATAAAAGAGGGTGTGGTGGCCGGTTCAGCTCTGTGACAAGCAAAAAACAGATATCGGACAACTTTCTTTGTATTTACTGGACTTGGTTGATTATTATGTATTGGCTTTGTTCCCGGACGAAGGGAGAAACTCCCCCCCCCTCGTGAGTAAAGAATACCTGGTAGCCAGCCACTGAGTTGCTGCCAATTCTGATAAACTGTTGTCGGCTGAGTACTTTAACTGTTGCCTGTCTGTGGGGGTGCATGTGTGAGACGGGGACAGAACAATCTTCAGGTGAAAAATGGCGCTGAAGAAACCTGAAATCTTCCTACATGAGCCATTCCTTGAATTCTAAACCCTCACTTTTGGGTTAAAATTAATTGGGTTAAAAAAAAAATCCCATCAATATTTTACAAAAAAGAAAGAATGCTTTAACACCTACTTCAACCGCATGTGTAAAAGACTTTCCTAATCTTTATTACATTCCCGGAAGTTGACATAGTGTTGCATTTTGAAGCCATTTAGAATTTTTCTTTCTTTTTTTTTCTTCCTTTTAACAACTACGAAAATATATTTTTAGAATTAGACCCGAAATTAAGTTCATTGAGAAAGCTGATTCTTTCTCACTATTCAATGAATCAGGAGCGCTTCTGATCTAACGTTAATGAGCATCAATTTTGCAATTAAAGTATAAACATCTATCATTCCGCAACATACAGTTGTGACGTTCAAATCAAAGGCTGTTTTGGCTTAATGGCATTATTGATTCGTTTTTAGTAATGTAACAGAGGAATAGCTGCAGGAAAATGCCAACGTTTACTCCACTGATAACTGATATATAAGAACGAATAATATTCTTTTAGGAAAAAGAAAGTCAGGTGTCAGGTATTTCCAACTCAAAATTGAGCAGAAGATAAGTCTTATCAGTTAAAAGTAATCATTTTCAGCTCAACTTCAGACTTTTTTAAAAAATGGAATCGTGATCCAGCTAGAAGTTAATTTTTAGGACAACTTTGCTTTTAGCATTGGTACAAAAACAATGTGCCACATCCTTTTAGTTTAATCATGTTTTTCCCCTCTCTTTGTCTTCCTTTTCAGTTAAGCTGCAGCAGGTCTTGTTAAAAATCATTGCTGGTTTATGTGGACCTTAAGGGAAAAGAATAGGGCAGGGGTGTCAAACTCCATTTCATTGAGGGCCACATCAGGGTTGTGTTTGATCCTGCAGGACCAGGGTTGGCGAGGCCAGGGTTGGTTTGACCAGCTCAACATCACTCATTTGTGGGGGGGCACCTATGGTGGCCTGAGCTCTCTGCCAGTGAAAATGGGCTCCTGAGCTCCGTTTTTGGCTGCTGTTGTGGCCCGTCAGTGGCCTGTGCAGCTAGTAGCTGATTCCGACAGCGAGGAGGCTGGTGTGGTGCTGCGCCAGTAGCCTGTGCAGCTGGCGCTCGAGTTAGACAATGAGGAGGCTGGAGAAGATGTGGCGCCAGAGGCAGGGATTCAGCCAGGGCCTTCAGAACCTCCAGAAGCTCCTATAAGTGAAGAGAAAGAAGAGGAGGAGCCTCTTCTCGATGCCCGGGCGTGCAGAGCTGCCAAAAGGCAGGAGTGGCTCCTCAGGAGGAGGTCTCCTTGTGAGTAAGGCTTGGGGCTAATTGGCCACTCCCTTAGCCTATTTAAGGAAGGACGACGACTGAGGCAATTCGCAGGGAACAACTTCGTTCACTCGCCTTCGCGTCTTGATCTTAGTTCTCTTATCAGTTTCCTGCAAATTGCTTCTGGGCATTCTGCCAACCATAGTAAGATTACGATAATTTATTCTTTGGATTCTTGTAGGCTGTTAAGAAAGTTAATTAACAGCCTTTGTTTGTAAAAGACTGATTTAATTTAGTAAACTAAGGTTTGTCAGACTTTGTGTGTGCTGCGTTCTTTGGGATCTGTAGCTGGGGCAGAACAGCTGCAATGGCTTCCTGCAACCCTCTGTCAGCAAAAATGGAATTCAGAAGGATGTGGTCCTCCTGAGCTCTGTTTTTGCTGGCAGAGGCACCACAGGCCGATCTTTTGCTCTTTCCAGGGTGGCTTCGTGAGCCAAATCTGGACCCTGGTCCTTGAGTTTGACATCCCTGGAATGGGGGTAGGGGTGGGAAACCCACCACAATTTTACTCCCTAAAGTCTCTTTCTTGGATAAACGCTCAATAAGCTCCATTAACTTCTCAATCATTTTCGTTTCCCAAGTGCAGAAAGTTTTTTTTTTTTTAAATGCGTATTTCCAGATATTCCATTTTTAAAAGGCATTTTATTTATAAGCAGAATATAGGTTACTGGTTTATATTCTGTCATCTTTCTGGGGACTTGATAACACGATCCCCTAAAAGTAGTCATCAAAAGGGCGGGGTTGGATTGAGGAAATGAGGTGTGAAAAAGAGGAATCAAAACATTCTGGCAGAAACAAGAAGAGGATGGAGAAAAGTAAGTGCCACTTTTCTAATTTCCGCATCCACTTCTACCCTTCTGAAAATTTTTATATGAAACGCTCCTGATAGAATCGACAGCCAAAGATTAAGCACAGATGCAATGCTTGTCGTTTCAATGGTGCTGACATCTATCAATCTCTCTCTAGTTCTCTACAATATATATCTATGTCTTAGGAATTTCCTTTCTTAGCAACCTTCTGCAGTGAAGAACAAATATAAAGCAGATTCTAAAAGTGACTGTCAAACCTTACAAGCAGGGGTGAAATGCTCCCGGTTCGGACTGGTTCGGCTGAAGTGGTAGCAATGGCAGCCGGTGGTTTGGAGAACCGGTAGCGATGGCGGTGCAAGGCTCCGCCCTTCCACCCGGTTGTCATTTTTTTTTTTACCCTCTGTGCATGCACAGAAGGGTTTGTGCATGCAGAGGGTCCATGCGCACACGTGCACTTCCGAACCGGTTGTGAAGGTTAGTAGATTTCACCCCTGCTTACAAGGAACAATTACCCAGGAAGAGAACGATATTTCTGAGTATTTTCTTTGACTCCCCCTTCCTCTCCAGCATTTGAATCTTAGAAATATAGATCCATAGTTTGAACACTCATATTTTATTCCTGTCTTCCAGGGCTCAAAAAAAACTGATTACCTTGCAGCTAAGTGGCCTAATTTCATTTGAAAAGCTGAAAAGAAAGAAAGAAAGAAAGAAAGAAAGAAAGAAAGAAGAAAGAAAGAAAGAAAGAAAGAAAGAAAGAAAGAAAGAAAGAAAGAAAGAAAGAAAGAAAGAAATTAAAAACGGTGCTCTTACTTGGTTTACGCAATTGTTCAGTATGGCTAAACAAAAACAAAAGAAGACCTTGCCTAATTTTTCTCTTTACATCAGTAAATCAGCCCTTACACAATTCTACAAAGAGAAAAATTAGGCAAGGAACAGGATTTACATCCTGTTCAGCCCTCAAGCTCAGATCAGAGAGATGGTGCTTCAGGATCAGAGGTGGTATTCAGATGGTTCGGACCGGTTCACCTGAACCGGTAGTAGTGACCTCCCCCCCCCCGACACCCCCCTGTTAAGGAATTCACAGAGAAACCCTTGAGTAGCAAGGGTGTGCACATGAAAATGATTGAGAGTAGTTACGAATAAACTACAGCCAACACAGAGGTACACTGAGTTGTGTTTACTTTTCAGGAAATAGTAAGGCACAGTCCAATAAACAATCCAGGTCATACACATATAAAGCAGGAGATAGGGTTAATCCAATAACAAAGTCTTCTTACCAGTCATCGTAGTCATTCACAATAAACAGTTCTTCTGGATTTGCAAACAGTAGCATAGAGAGATATCAGAGAGCAAGAACAGCAAAAAAAAACAAACCATGTTTCTAGCTCCCTCTTAAGCAGATTGGCTACAGAGCTAACCAATCAGGACACAGTATGATGCAATACAGCAGTCTTAAAGCTATATTAAGGGTTTATATATTGTCAACCCAACAAGTCAGGTAATAATCATTTCCTAA
Organism: Pantherophis guttatus; assembly: GCF_059756535.1. Taxonomy (NCBI): domain Eukaryota; kingdom Metazoa; phylum Chordata; class Lepidosauria; order Squamata; family Colubridae; genus Pantherophis; species Pantherophis guttatus. Next base: position 123,999,738 of record NC_142067.1, read on the forward strand.
CACCCCACCCCCGCGGCACTATGCCATCCTATTTAGGCATATTTTCAAGCTGCGTGCATGAGTGCAAGCCACGTGCGCGAGCAAAGAGCAAGTGCAGAAGGCCATGCACATGCATATATATTTGCGCACGCTCACATTTGCAAACCGGTAGAGAAAGTAAGTGAATACCATACCTGTTCAGGATGCGATCGTTTCTCCTTTCTTGGACTGGAAAACTACAATATCTGCAAAGGCTTGTTGAGAAGTTAATTTCTGCGGTATGATAAGCTGAGCCTTTATGGAGTAATGGAGTCAGATCTCCCACTGTACTTAATTCAGATGAATTTCTTTTTCTCCGCAGACTTCAGAAGATTCTGAAAATAGAAGCTGGCGGATAAGAGTTGGGACTAACTAAAGCTTCTTCGGCACGCTTCCCCAATGCAATTTTATGCAGGATCATCTCTGCTCAATGAAGCTATTACAAATTTGGCTGCGGGGAAGGAAGGGGAAATAACAGGACTGCCATGTATGGCAAATCGGGGTGATCCAAAAATATTCTTGGAATCGGTGTGTTTGACTTGTTATGTACAGCTTTATGGAAACTGTGACGATGGGATTATGTGTTTCTAATGGCAAAAGGTAACTTGGAAAGTTAGGACTATCTTCATCTTCATTCTACTCAATACCAAAAGAAATCAACTCCTAAAAACCTAAGATACAGCTCAAGGGTGGGTTCTAAATTTTTTTACTACCGGTTCTGTGGGCATGGCTTATTTTGTGGGTGTGGCTTAGAGGTCATGTGACTAGGTGGGCGTGGCTAGCTGGTCAGAGTCATTTCTGGAAGGTCCTCGCACTTACGACCAGTCCTCGCACTTACGACCCGACTCATTTGTTTGCTTTTAACACTGATCAGCTGTAGGGTGGTCCTTTGAAGCCCCACGGCAAGTGTTTAAACAGTTTTTTTCCCTCTAGTCATCAGCTGGGACTCAGGAGGCAGCAATAGATTGGCGGTGGGACCAAATAAAAGATAAGAATAACGTGGGTCAGTGGCGGGGGTGGGAGGGCGGGGGGGAGAACCGGTTCGGTTACCGAACCGGACCGAACCGGGAGGAGCCCACCACTGATACAGCTTAACCCTCAATTACCAGATCCTAAAAAAATAAGAACAAGAGGAAATGAGGGAAGGGTGCACCATCAAAAATAGCACATCAGGCAACGTGTCTGTCTGTTTTTCGGGATTTAATCTCTTCAAAAAATGAAGGATCAGCCCACCCATGTCAGTCTGGAAGAAAGTTTAGGAGTTGCATAAACCTTAATAAATGGAGAACAAAGAGTTATTTTGTCCACTTTGGGGCATGTTTCAAAGCATACATTCCAAATATCTTTCAACACTCATCCCTGTTAGATGCCTCATCTCAATAATAGGACTTCATACAGCCAAAGCCTTCACCAAATGGCCTCTGTTCATCAACTTGGAAATTGATTGTAAAGCAAACCAGGTTCCGATTAGAGGTGGCATTCAGCCGGTTCAGACCAGTTCAGGCGAACCGGTAGCTCCAACGAGCAGTTGGCCCCGCCCATGCGCCCACGCTCTATCCTGTCCTTTATTTCCTGCTTTGTGGCTCATCTCAATTGTGCGGCACAGATGATTCCCTCCCCCTCACTGTTCTACTTACCATTGCTGACTTGGAAGGTAAGCAGCTGAGCTTCTAAATGCTCCATTTTCAGTGCTGCGTGCAAGCGTCTTAAGAGCACGCGTGTGTTCACAGAACCTGTTGTTAAACCAGCAGCATCCCACCACTGGTTCCGATGGAAAACAAGAAGAAAGAAACACAGCACTGTTTCTGTCCCAAGTGAAGTATACAGCTGTAAACAAACAACACATCTTAAACATTTTCAGAAACAAATCATTAAAATTATATAAAACTCATATATGAAAAAGAAATAATATATTTAATAACACATATCTTGACTGCATCAAGAATCACATATGCACAAAATTGGAAACAAGAAGTCCCAACTCAAGATAGAATAGTATCTAAAATTATGGAATGTGCTGAGATAGATAGACTCACCAAGGAAATTCAAGGAAAGGAAGAATCTGAATATTATCTGATCTGGCAAAGGTGGTATCAATGGTTAGAGGGGGGGAAAAAAGAAAGAAAAATCAAATAAAAGGAAGATCTCAAAAGAGTAAAATAAATTTCTACATCAAATGAAATTTAATAAAGAAATATCAGATATCAATAAAATAATATCATTATATAAGGTGAGAGAAAGAATATATACTGAAGAATATGGGTTATTGATATTGTAATAATTCAGACATTACATTTAGATGTCATTAAGATGATGCTTGTTGTATATTGTTTTACTTGTATTTATAAATGTATTTTGTGGTTTCTTAAATTAATAAAAGTTTACAATTTAAAAAAAAAATTATATAAAATTCATACTTAGGGATTCATACTCAGGTCCAGATTTAAACAAACTACAAGTTACATTTTTTTAAAAAAAAAAAGTAAAGCAGGCAGGCAGGCAGGCAGCTTCTGCTGTACTAAGGTGTGTTTTCCCCAGTCCCAAAAAAAGTTTTCTCTTTGCAATGGAGCTTTAGGAAATAAGCAGGTTGAGCTGGAAGGTGGGGTTAAACATGGCATCAGCTTGGAATCTTTGTGCTCCCAAAAGTTTAGGTCCCACTCCCCCCCCCACAATTGAATTCTGTTGACTTTTATCTAGCTTGACCATTAGTTGACCAGATTCTTGTGTATAGATAGCAATGATAATCTCTTCAGTGCTTTGAGGTCAGTGAGTATCCCCATTTCTTTGTGCCTGATAGACACTACCAATATCGAGAAGGCTAAAACTTCCTTCTGAAGCAGGGGAATGGAGAAAATCTGAGGATAGCAACGTTCTTGTGGCTGTGCCAACTTTGGCGAGCATCCCATCACACCAAAAGGTTGCGTCTCTTACCCTTAGCATCAAACTCCATAACGTTATTGCCAAATTTTGGAGTCTCCCCTAACAATGTTAACAAGGAATCATCTATAGAAGTCTGAAGCTGGCATTATTGAAAAATAGTCATTCCTCGTGAGTAAGAAGTGTTTCCAAAGCTTATCTCTCAACAGTTTGAGAAACTTGATAGTCCTCCATTTTCCTAACTTACAGAGCCAGCACTTATCAGATAAAAAGAAGACAATCTGGATTTTTAATGCTCAAGAACGCCTTCTGTCTAAGGGGAAGAAAAAAGATGAGAGGAGCAAATCAAGTTCAGTTAACAATAAAATGAAAGCAAAGAAGGCTGACTATGAGGACCAAGTAGCTCCACTGTTACAGACAAGGACGCATTAAGCATGAGGGTCAAGAGACTAAGAATTAAAATTGACTTTTGGACGACAGCTGCTGCCATCTTCCAACCATCACGAATCCACTTTGGACTCACTTGTTTCCAGATCTAGTCGTACAATAGGGTGTTAACAACTTGGGCATGTTTATGCAGAATTTTCAAAGAACTATCAAACAATCAATGCTTTCTCTTTCTGGACCAACAGCTGAGCACAGAAAATAGGCAGCTGGGGAACTCAGCTTTCCCTTTCAGGTTTATGCTGAGACAAATGTTCCTTCTCCTTCCCAGCACACAAAAAGAGCACAAATTGCTAGTGTACTTGTAATTCCATGTTTGATCTCCTTTATCTAATCATGCCAGCACATGCCTGCAATAGGATCCCAGGAGACACTTGGCAGAGTGAGCCAAGAAGTCTCTTTGATGAGAATTTACACCGGTCGTTCAAGGTAAAGCAAATATGATTAGGGGTCTGGAGACTAAAACAGATGATGAATGGTTGTAGGAACTGGGTATGTCTAGTCTAACAAAGAGAAGGATTAAAGATAGCAGTCTTCCAATATATAAGGGAAGGGATGTGGTGGCTCAGTGGCTAAGATGCTGAGCTTAAGATCAAAAGGTCGGCAGTTCAGCGGTTCGAATCCCTAGTACCGCGTAACGGGGTGAGCTCCCGTTACTTGTCCCAGCTTCTGCCAACCTAGCAGTTCGAAAGCATGTAAAAAATGCAAGTAGAAAAATAGGGACCACCTTTGGTGGGAAGGTAACAGCATTCTGTGCGCCTTTGGTGTTTAGTCATGCCGACCACATGACCATGGAGATGTCTTCGGACAGCGCTCGTTCTTCGGCTTTGAAAGGGAGATAAGTACTGCCCCCTAGAGTAGGGAATGACTAGCACATATGTGCGAGGGGAACCTTTACCTTTACATGAAGTAATAAAAACAGGTTTTCTGCCACTCTCTTGTTTTCCCATGGATTTAAATCTAAACAGTCCATCTTTCTACCACCTCGATCAATTCTACACCAAACATGGTTATATCCTGTATATAGAATATATAGAATCTCTTCTCTGATGCCAGGGCTGATCTTGTAATACAAATTGTAATTGAGTACGTTTTAAGCAGGGGTGGGTTCTAAATTTTTTTACTACCGGTTCTGTGAGCGTGGCTTATTTTGTGGGTGTGGCTTGGAGGTCATGTGACTAGGTGGGTGTAGCTAGCTGCTCAGAGTCATTTCTGGAAGGTCCTCGCACTTACGACCAGTCCTCACACTTACGACCTGATTCATTTGTTTGCTTTTAACACTCATCAGCTGTAGGACGGCCCTTTGAAGCCCCGCGGCAAGAGTTTAAACAGTTTTTTTCCCTCTAATCATCAGCTGGGACTCAGGAGGCAGCAATAGATTGGGGGTGGGACCAAATAAAAGGTAAGAATAACGTGGGGGAGTAGGGGGGGAGGGCGGGGAGGAGAACCAGTTCAGTGATGTCATATCATCACCGCTACCGGCTCGGCCGAACCGGACCGAACTGGGAGGAACCCACCACTGGTTTTAAATCCTAATCTCTGAATACCTTTACTTTTAGAATAAAGACATTTAGAATAAAGGGGGACCTTACTGCGTACGAAGTAGAATTGTGAGCGTACGGTTCACACTAGAAATGCTCCACAAAACATAATTTATAATGGATTTTCTTTTATCAACAATTCAATAGTCTACCCTTTCATTCACCGCCGTGTCAGAGGGAGGGCAGAATTTGCAAATAACTTCCCGCCTGAAGAAGAGATGAGGATGGGTCATTGGATTGTGCCATCGAGCTAGATTTAATAATTAAATGTTTCCTGCATTTATTGCTTGGTTCAGGGCAGAATTACATGATCTTTTTGCAAACAAAAAGGAAGGAGAGCAACCAACACTGGCTTAGTGTGAAGTGGAAACTTCACTGGTTCTTAGCCTGTTGCAACTGAAAGCAATCCAAAGGTGATGTCCTCTTCAGGTCAACATGACTCCTAATGTCTTCATATAGCATTTTTGACAGCCATATAAAAGAAGTAGCTTTGGAAGTCTCCCTCCAATGCTAACCAAGGCTGACCCTACATAGCTTTCTAGGCCACACAAGGTCATTAATCTGTTTAAATGAGAGTGATAATAGTAAAATTTAAACTGTAGCACAGGGAGGCATGGTGTCATGCCCCAGCATATAATTTTTATAAACTGTTGTTGCTCTCTAGCCCCATCTAGTGGCCAGAGGGACAAATATGCTCCAACATACAATCTTTATATACTGTTATTGCCCTCTAGCCCCATCTAGTGGCTGGAGGGATAGATACCAAGTTGTTTGAAGCTGACCCCACGTCTTTACCCATCAGCCCATACTCTCAAACCAAGTGCACGCTGGGAAGCCAGACTCCATTTCCTTTAGCATTTGGAGAAGACAGAAGCACAAAGAAGAATCCATCTTAATCTGTGACACATGGTCATCCAAGGACAAACCCACATCCCACACACAGAGCATCACTGGTGAGATTTAAATTAATTGTTATGTTCAGCAGTAACTCAATTCTGTCTATCTTGTAGTTGGTTCTTACTGTATGTATCCCTGTTTTCCCCACTTTCACCATATCCTGTTCTTTCAATAAAGCATTCAGATCTACGCACACGGTCTGTTGTATTTGAGGATAGGTGGGTTTAGCTGTATGTCAGGCTGCACTCAGACTAACGTGTAGTGAGGACAGAACACATGGATAATGACATATTATATTGACAATAAAAACATGATAACTGGCATCAGTACAGTTTTCTGGAGCTCTACAACCTCTTGATGTTTTTGCAAGGGCTTTCTTGACCAGACTTGCCAATTAGATAGATTTGTTTTTATAGAAATGGCTAGTTATATAATAATGTGTAAAAGTAAAAAATTGAGGTTGTAATGTTGTTATCTTGTACTGTGCTAAAAAGAGTTAGAAGTCAATGCCTTTTTCTTTCTTCTCTTGTGCCTCATATTTTCTTTCCCCCTTTTCTTTTTTCTTCCCTTAATTTCCTGTTTTTCTTTTTCTTTGTATTTTATACATTGACCTGGCTATTTGCGGGACCGCCTGCTACCACCAATAGCCTCCCACCGACCAGTACGCTCCCATAGAGAGGGGCTCCTCCGGGTGCCGTCGGCCAAACAATGTCGACTGGCGGCCCACAGGGGGAGAGCCTTCTCTGTGGGGGCACCTACTATCTGGAACGAGCTCCCCCCGGAGATACGGAGGATTCCGGATCTGCGTACCTTCCGTCGCACGCTTAAGACGTTCCTATTTCATCAAGCTGGCCTGACCTAAACTTTCCCTCTTTTTAAATGGAAATTTTAAATTTGGTTTTAAATTATTGGGGTTTTAAAACAGTTCAGCCAAATTTATTTAATTTGTTTTATCTCTATCTTAAATTTTGTATCTATATGTTTTATTTTATGGCTGTTCACCGCCCTGAGTCCTTCGGGAGTAGGGCGGTATACAAATTTAATAAAATGAAAAAAAATGAAATAAAACAATAAAACTTATATATGCAGATTTGCCACTTAACTTAAGATCTGGCTTCACTGTAAAGTAAGTTAGGATTCAACCACCACCATGGCATTACTGTTAATGAAAACCAGGCCGGCAAAAACATGGTGGCTGGACACCATCAAAGTTGACAACAGCCTGAGCATAGAAAAACTCAAAGAAGTAGTGCAAGATTGGAAGTTGTGGAGATATCTGGCCTATAGAATCTCTCAGAATTGAACACAACTGGATGGATAGCATGATCATCATCATCATGCTGTAATTGTCTGGCAACACATTGAATACTATTCCATCAGTGTGAATATTGCAGCCAAAGAAGTAATAAACGGCTTCAATGAAACCACAACAATCAAAGATTCCGCCACATTCCCTAAGAAATAATTAAATAAAAAATGATGAGGGATTCAACTCTTTCATTCATATTTTCAGTCCTGAACTTCTACCTAGAAGAATAGAAGAGAAGATGAGGGTGATGAGAGCTACGATTCAAACATGAAAGAGATAATGTACTCTGTAGTATGGTTGTTGTGACCCTGACTCCCGAGCCTGTCCTAACAGAGGAAGAGGACTCAGAAGGTGATGGGGAGGAACTGACAAGGCCTCCTTCTCCAGGACCCTCCTTTCTGGCAATGCCTCAGGTTTCATCTGAAGGCCAAGAGGAACAGCCTGGGATATGCCAGGAGGAAAGCATATCAGAACAACAACAGATAGGGAGCGAGGATGATGAATCGTGGCTTGATCCCAGGCAGCGTCGGAGGGAGAAGCGTGTGCAGCAACGAAAGAGTCATGGGAGAGCCAGAGATTGAGCTGAGTCACTGAGCCACACCCCACAAGGAATAAAAGTGGATGTGATTGCTCTTCAGGCTTTGTAACAGTCAAAGTTAAAAACCTGAGAGTGACATCGCGTTACCTGAAATCTGGCTTGTACATATTTGGATTGGACCTTGGCTAACTCTTGCTTCGTGGATTACTTTTTTCCTACTGGACTGGACTGAGGATAAACTCTCTCTTGCTTACTGTGAGTGAAAACTGAGTTGGCAGGCATTTCGCAGTTTACTGACAAAACTCTTATCTGCAAGGGATTCTAGTCTGATTGCATAATAAAACCTTGGCAGGCATGCCTGGTTGTGTGTTTGCCTGTGTGGGGAAGGGGGGACAGAACAATGGTTTTGGAGTCACATTATTCGTTTGTTTACTTTTTACATTTATATATCACCAAAATCATGTACAGTAACTCATAACCGGCCACCTTTAGAAATTATGAAGGTATCCTAGTTGCAAAGCATGGGTTATGCCTTAAAAAATCTCGGATCCTATCTTCAGTGGTTGATCAAACAATCACAGCTTAGCGCTGTGAATTGAAGTAAATTGGAAATAAGAATATTCACTCAGGAAATTCATGCCTAGCAGTTTTCTTCATTTGGAGTCATCTTCATTGTCCTGTAAGCCCAAGGGCAACATTATCAGAGGTGGGTTTCAGATATTGTTATCACTGGTTTGCCGTGCACACCTTCTGGCCTCAAAAATGTGGCTAAATAGGATGGCATAGCGCTGGGGTGGGGGCCCACCCATGATCTCCATTACTGGTTCACCCAAACTGGTATGAACTGGCTGAATACCACCTCTGGACATTATCCATGTCACACAAAGGTTCCTTTGCCCTGCAAAATGATGGACACAATCCTGTGCCTGTATTTTTTGAACAGGTCTACCATCTTTCTCTGCTCCTTCATCACTGCATGCCTGCCATTATTATTTTTTTTAAATGGCATCTTAATCTACCCTCTAAATTAGGACAATACATGGTGGCCCCTCACTCTAAAGCATTGCTAGGTAGACTTCAACCTGCTAAAAGGGTTTTCATGCATTATGCAGAATGAAAACAGCAGTAGTCCATCCCAATAGCTCAGGATGAAATGAACCTGAGAGCTGATAAATTTACTTAGACCATGGGGGGTATAAGTCTTTTTTAGAAAAGCATGAATTCGGGAAATAATGTTCCATCTCAGTTCTCTGAGGATTTAGGATTGAAGTACAATTCTGCACTAAATATCCCACGGCTGATGGAAGAATAACATGAGGGAGAAAAGTCTTACCTTGAATGCTTTAGAAAAGAAAAAATGTATAGTAATGTGACAGAAAATTATTCGATCAGAATATGTCATACAATTATAGTGACACCAATTGAGCAGCTGGTGATATCTTCTTCCTCATACAATAAGAATATTTACAGTACCGAAAGACATATCTTAAAATTCGTGAAAACTGCCGGTACAGGAAGAAGCATATGGCAAGATTGTCAAAGATTGCTTTTATATTACGGAGATTTTCCACGACTTATGGACATGATAACCATTTGAGTAGCAATGCCATTTTAAGGAAAACTAGAAGGGTTCAAGAAGAGTGTTTTCTTTTGGTTTCCCTTCCCCCCCCCTTTTTTTTTTTTTAGTAATAATACAGTATATGAAAGGTAAATGAAAAGAACAGAGCATTAGACAAAAGGAACTGTTTCTTTGTTCTATTTTTGGTGCTATTCCCTTCTTTTCAGCAGTCAGCAGCACTTGTTCCTGCGAGGAAGTTATGCAGCCTGGATTTCATCATGTGAAAAGATCTAGTATTCCTTTGCTGCTTTCTTTTTTTTTCTTTCTTTCTCAGAATTTGTCCGTGTCATCAAGAATCAAACATTTCCAGGTTACTCAAGGAGCTATCTCACCCCAATGAGGCTCACTTGCCCCACCTGTGTAAGCAGAAGGAATTTCAGCTGGAGGATCCAGGAGAAATATATTCTTTATCTTTAACTTTACTTTATTGATTAGCCCTTGGGCCATATCAAAGTGCAGAGTTCCAAACACAAATCATTACTAAAATCTGATAAAAACATTTTAAAATGGAATTGGATAAAATAAAATTTAAAATGAAATTGGAATAAAATACAGTTTTTAAAATAGATAGCTTTGATTAGCCTATAGGCCATATCAAAGCACAAGGTGCAAACACATATCGCCGATAAAATCTTATACCAACAATTTAAAATAAGAGTAAGGTAAAATACAATAGTTATAAGATAAGATACAATATATAGGGATGCGGTGGCTCAGTGGCTAAGATGCTGAGCTTGTTGATTGAAAGGTTGGCAGTTCAGCGGTTCGAATCCCTAATGCCGCATAACGGGGTGAGCTCCCGTTACTTGTCCCAGCTTCTGCTAACCTAGCAGTTTGAAAGCACATAAAAAATGCAAGTAGAAAAATAGGGACCACCTTTGGCGGGAAGGTAACAGCGTTCCGTGCACCTTTGGCATTTAGTCATGCCAGCCACATAACCACGGAGGCATCTTTGGACAGTACTGGCTCTTCGGCTTTGAAACGGAGATGAGCACCGCCCCCTAGAGTCGGGAATGACTAGCATGTATGTGCGAGGGGAACCTTAACCTTTACATTATGGAAATCAGGCCCCCAAATGGTTATCTGGCCAGAAGGAAGTTAGGAAATAGATTAGATGGAGAAACACATCAAATCCTAATTTGTTGTGTATGTGACTGAGTTTTTAAGAATTAAAACGGGGGGTGGGTGGCATTTTAATTGTTTTATTTGTAAATGAAGCAAGCCACATTCAGAATTTGTTTTCTCTCCCACCCACCCCCCAAACTTGAAACATTCAGATTTTGTTTTCCTTGAAAATGGAACATTAATTGGCATATAAAGATACTTAAATCAGTGTCTTCTTCTATCTGTGAGGGGAACCTTTACCTTTACCTTAAGATACAATATAATATAAAATAGAATAAAATGACATAAAATTATATTTCGGTGTCCCCCTTATAATCTACCCCAATCAGTCCCATGTATGCAGATCTCAACCGAACCATTTTGTTTAAATGTTATTTTCAGGTTCTGGCCGCACATAAAGTAAACTGTTTTGATATGGGGATCCCAATGGGTCATTCGTTTGGTATATAGACCAAGGTACCTGTCTCTCCCCCCATTATACAAGCAACAATCAAATAAGATGTGAGCCAGATCTTCTACCTCTGCCGCTCCGCAAATGCAGAGATGCTCATTGTAGGGTATAGAATGGAATTCTTTATCATTCAATCTGCCTATGTAGTAACTTTGAAAAGATACCTTGTTTCCCCAAAAATAAGACATCCCCTGATAACAAGCTCAATTGGACTTTTGAGCGCATGCACTAAAATAATCCTCCCCCCTCCCCCCCAAAAATAAGCCCTCTCAAAAAATATTTAAACACAGAGCTGGGAATCAGGTAAGATGGCAACAAGAGCCCCATTTTGCTCCATGTGCCTCAAAATAATAAGACCTCCCCGAAAATAAGATCAAGTGCTTATTTCGGAGTTAAAAAAAATATAAAACAGGGTCTTATTTTTGGGGAAACATGGTAATTCCTAGAGCCCCCATATTATATGAGTCTGGGAGATATGGACTAATAACTGCCCCTATTTGCTGACATTTCTTGACCCTGAGAATTCATGGAGCTACGCGGTGGCTCAGTGGTAAGACACTGAGCTTGTCGATCAAAAGGTCGGCAGTTCAGCAGTTCGAATCCCTAGCGCCGTGTAATGGGGTGAGCTCCCATTACTTATCCCAGCTTCTGCCAACCTAGCAGTTAGAAAACACGTAAAAAATGCAAGCAGAAAAACAGGGACCACCTTTGGTGGGAAGGTAACAGTGTTCCATGCGCCTTTGGTATTTAATCATGCCAGCCACATGACCACGGAAACATCTTCAGACAGCGCTGGCTCTTCAGCTTTGAAACGGAGATGAGCACCGCCCCCTAGAGTCAGGAACGACTAGCACATATGTGCGAGGGGAACTTTTACCTTTACCTTTTACTTCTTCTTGACATTTCCCAAAGAATATTGTTCTTCAATTGAGTTGAATGTTTAAATAAAGAAATAGCTACCCAGGGTTCAAAATAAAGACATTTCCTAGGTCTGGTATTCCAAATTGATCAAAAACATGACCTTATCTAGAATTCTGTATTCACGATTTAGTTCCATTTGGGGAAGAAAAAGAGAGCCTTTCTCATACAGTCTTATCTATAAGCAAACAGTAGGCCATGTTTTTGCCAACTAAAGCGGATACTTGTTCTAAAGTTTAAGATGTAATCCTTCATTGCTCCTTCATCTAATTTACTTTAAAAGTGCAACACTTGGAAGTATGAAGACTCTACCATGAAATATATATATATATTTGTGACATTTGCCTTGATGATAAGTGATCACATTCTCAGCTAACTCAAAAGTATGATTTGTTTAATCTTTTCCTTTTTAGCTTAAGAAGTAATTAAGTGTTGAAGTTTAAATAAATTGACATTATTACCCAGGGATTAACGTAGGTGGCTTTTTTCAGACAGTGAAAAAAAAAAGCAAGTTACTTCATGCCAAACTCATACATAGATAGACAAAAGCAATCATTTTCTTACGGAGAAAAGCCACATTTTTACCATTATTTTTTTTTAAATCTCTAATTAACACAAAACTTTTAAAAATGAGAACTGTGGCAAAGGGGCAATCACAAACCCATCATATTTCAGGTTTCATACAATTAATTTCTCAGTAACAATTAGCTGCAGTTTTAAACCCTGAAAAGTTATTTTAAGAAGGGCCATATATTCTAAATATAATAATTTGAGAGACTATCACCCAGGGGGCTACATAACTATGGCAATAAATTACCGTATTTTTCGGAGTATAAGACACACTTCCCCCCACCCCAAAAGAGGCTGAAAATTTGGGTGCATTTTATACTTGCAGCTTTTTCGAAGCTTTTTTTCAGCCCTAACGAGGTGCTAGCAATCTTCGACGAGCTTTGCCTGCTCCCTCCAACTCACAGCTGTGTTTTAGAAGCTTTTTTTCAGCCCTAATAAGGTGCTAGTGAGTGAAGCAATTTTCTCTGGGCTTTACCTCCCTCCGACTCTCAGCTGTGTTTAGAAGCTTTTTTCAGCCCTAACGAGGCGCTAGCAATCTTTGACGAGCTTTGCCTGCTCCCTCCAACTCACAGCTGTGTTTTAGAAGCTTTTTTTCAGCCCTAATGAGGTGCTAGCTAGTGACGCAATCTTCCCCGGGCTTTACCTCCCTCTGACTCTCAGCTGTGTTGTAGAAGCTTTTTTCAGCCGTAATGAGGTGCTAGCAATCTTCCATGGGCTTTGCCTGCTCCCTCCGACTCACAGCTGTGTTTTAGAAGCTTTTTTTCAGCCCTAACAAGGTGCTAGCACTCTTACCCAGGCTTTGCCTGCTCCCTCCGACTCACAGCTGTGTTTTAGAAGCTTTTTTTCAGCCCTAACAAGGTGCTAGCAATCTTACCCAGGCTTTGCCTGCTCCCTCCGACTCTCAGCTGTGTTTTAGAAGCTTTTTTCAGCCCTAATGAGGCACTAGTGATCTTCCCCAGGCTTTGCCTGATCCCTCTGACTCTCAGCTGTGTTTTAGAAGCTTTTTTCCAGCCCTAACGAGGTGCTAGCAAGTGAAGCAATCTCAGTACTTTGACTGCTTTTCTCATTGCTGCTCCCTCTCAGCTGTTCCTTAGAAGCTGTTTTTTATCCCCAAGCAGGGGATAAAAAACCAGCAAACTAATGTGCTGAAGCTGACCAGACTAAGGACGCTAGCCAGATGAATACCTGGTAGGCAGATTTTTTTTTTCTTATTTTCCTCCCAAAAAACTAAGCTGCGCCTTATACTCTGCTGCATCTTATACTCCAAAAAATACGGTATATACCAAAAAAATAAATATGTTTGAGTAGAAAACAAGACAGGAGAAGGAGAAAAAATTGAGTGTTGTGGTACTTTCAAAATTATTATGTATTTAAATTTATTAGCCGTCAATACCAAGAGATATCAATACGTTGACATAAACGCACATATATGTGCACAAAATAATTATCTGAACACATGGAACCCTCAAAAATAAATGTGTCCTTAGTCTGAATCACTATTAGCCAGAAATGGCTACTTGGTTTTATCAAATAAAAAGGAAGTTAATTAATGTCCCCCTTGAAACTTGTAAACTTGCAATGCCAATGGTTCACAGTTGGTTATTTGATGTCTCCAGGAACTTCTACCTACCCATACATTCTGGCAAGGTTGTAAAGCTCTAGATCCCATCTATTAAATAGTGTCATCTGGGGTAACCCAAGAAGTGGACTTTGCCATCATGACACCAACTTATTTAGCCAGGTTCTAAATAGGCCTTAGATTCTTGCTCTGTTCCAAGGCATGTTCCCAAGTGCTGGGTTAAAATTGGCAGATCCCAAAATACAATCCCAGGTCAGACAAGATTGTTACTCAAATGAGAGAATCTCCTTCTCCTTCTCCTTCTCCTTCTCCTTCTCCTTCTCCTTCTCCTTCTCCTTCTCCTTCTCCTCCTCTTCTTCTTCTTCTCCTCCTCTTCTCCTCTTCTCCTTCTCCTTCTCCTCCTTCCTCTTGGACTACTTTGGGTGTCAAGGAAGATACAGATTGTTACTCAAATGGGAGAATCTCCTCCTCCTCCTCTTCCTCCTCCTCCTCCTCTCCTTCTCTCCTCCTCCTTCTCTCCTCCTCCTCCTCCTCCTCCTCCTCCTCCTCCTCCTCCTCCTCCTCCTCCTCTTCTTCTTCTTCTTCTTCTTCTTCTTCTTCTTCTTCTTCTTCTTCTTCTTCTTCTTCTTCTTCTTCTTCTTCTTCTTCTTCTTCTTCGACTACTTTGGGTATCAAGGAACATACAGAGTTCTGGTTTTTGCTCTTCTGGCAGGCTCAGCCATTTTTAATTGATGTTGTTGCAGTGTGTCTTTAATGTTATCTCTCCATCTTTTTCTGGGTCTGCCTTGTGTTCTTTGACCTTCTCTTCTTTTTGTATATGCCTTGCATGGTATGGAATCCCACAGCATCCTCTCCAGGTGAACAAACCACTTCATTTCGTGGTTTCATATGTAGTTTATGATTGGTTCTATGGGAGAATACTATACTCCCATTTTAGATTATAGCTAGTATGGTACAGCTATACTCCCATAGTAGAGTATAGCTATACCATACTAGCTATAATCTAAAATGGGAAAAATAAAAGCCTGTTCAAAAACGGTAGCAAATTATTTCCATTGACATACATAGACAAGTCCATGAATTCGCTAGCAGGCATGCTCAACCGGAAAAAAAAAGAATGATTTTATTTTTATCTCTTTGCCATTCGTTATGCAAAAACCTGAACAATCAAATCCTTTGTCCTATTAATCATAGCACTGACAGCTACTGAAATGGTTCTTGGCTCCTCCCTCTTCTGTTGTCCTTAGCACAGGAAACCACTGCAGTTGGTGTTCACTTTTGAACTTCCTTGCATTTCAGAATGCTGGATCTGTGCATCTACCGTGTTGTACTTGTATTGATTAAGATGTTACCATATTTTTCAGAGTATAAGTATAAGACGCACCTACCTTTTTGGGGAGGAAAAAAAGAAAGAAATCTGCATCTGTCTCCCAGCAATTTTCCTCCTTGCAGCAAACAGCAAACAGCCTGCTTTAGTTTCATTTTCATTTTCAGCATAGCCTGATTAGCACAAGAAAAAAAATCTGCCTCCCAGCAATTTGCCTCCTTGCAGCAAACAGCAGAGGCCTGTGCGGCAATAGGCAATGGCAATCCTTGCAGCCTGAAACAGCTGAGGGTCGGGAGGTCGATCCAACTGACAATTAGCTGCTTGTGCTAATCAGGCTGTGCTGAAGCTGAAATGGGGAGTTTGCTGTTTGCTGCAAGGAGGAAAATTGCTGGGAGGAAGAGGCCAAAGGATAGGGGCTGGCGGGTGGCAGGGATTCAGTGTATAAGATGCACCCAAATTTTCACCCTCTTTTAGGGAGGAAAAAGTGCATCTTATACTCCAAAAAATACAGTAATTAGCGGAGAAAGAATTGAGGAAGAAGCACTGCTCCTAGAGAGTGGATGGAAAGTAAGGTCTCTGGGTGCACTTTCAGAAACACACAATTAAACAACAACAACAAAAAAAGAGCATTGAAGGAAAAGTGTCCAAAGAAACTGTTTTGATGGGGGGTGGATTTTTTCCTCCTGTTTCCTTTTTCTCCTGTTGCCAAACACGCTTGGATTTCTCATTCGTTTCTTCAACCGCTGAAATTTCTCTTTGATTTTAATGCCAGCAGATGGAAAAGCTTATGCCAGCATGTCCCTATCCATCTTCTGGACTAAGCTCTGAAGTACAGTGATTCGATGCTATTGATTCTGCAGAGAATGATGTCGCGTTATTACATTCTGTCACGAACAAGTCATTCGTTTTCCCCACATAGGTCGTGTTCAGAGATAGCCCAAAATATTTTGGTGGCTCAGGCCAAAAACCACAAATGGGACCCCACAGTGACAAAGAAAACACAATTTCATTTAGTCCAGGTTTCAGGGGTGGCAGTTCCTTGAACGTTCCTCTTAAACTCTGATTTATACTCGTTTTCAGGCACATTTTAAGCTATTTTTACACCGATGCCATCTGATTTTTAACCTTGCCTTCTTCTTTTTTTTTAATAAAAGTTTTATTTACTTTTAATACAAACATTTCATCATTCATTAAACAGTGTGTCGTCTGGGTACAATTTTTTTTGTGTCATAACAGTTTAAGCTTACCACCATATTCATTATTTATATCTACTCTTATTTTAATACTGATACATAATATTTAACATATCTGTTATTGCAGGGGTGAAATCTACTTACCTTCCTTACCGGTTCGGAAGCAGACGTGTCACATGTGAGCGCAGACCTTCTGCACATGCAGAATATTTTATTTTTTATTTTATTTCAAATTTATATACCGCACCTTCTCCCAAGAGACTCAAGGCGGTGTACAGCCAGATAAAAAACCTACAATACAAACATTAAGAACAATTAAAAGAATATATATTAATTTGGCCCCAGTTTAAAATGACAAACCCATTAAAAATTAAAAATTTAAAAATATGTTAAGCCAGCCCAGCTTGATGAAAAAAGAAAGTTTTAAGGGCACAACGGAAGGCACCGAGGTCTTGGATTCTCCTTATCTCAGGGGGCAGCTGGTTCCAGAGGGTAGGTGCCCCCACAGAGAAGGCCCTCCCCCTGGGGGTCACCAGCCTACATTGTTTGGCTGATGGCACCCCGAGGAGGCCCTCTCTGTGGGAGCGCACGGGTCGATGGGAGGTTGTCGGTAGCAGCAGGTGGTCTAGAATATAAATCCTTCCACTCCCCACCGTCCTTTCAGAGCTGAAGAAGCTTCTTGGATGAGAAGCGAAACATCTTTAAAAGAAAAAAAACAAGAACGTCCAGTTGCCTCCTGACAGGATAGTGGGGAATGGAAGGATTTATACTCCTTGCAGACAGCTGGTCATCTGCATCCTTTTAGAGGGTTGTTGAAGAACTTGGTGGTTTATCTGAGCCAGGATCACCTGAGTGGTGCTCCTGGTTCCTGTAGTTTGCAATTTTTCCTCTGGAATGAGAAGATGAGAAGTGAAACTGTTAATGCTGGATGGATCTAATCCAATAGCTCACAGGAGACAATGGAATCTCTTCATTGACTCTTTATTCTAGGCCTGGAGTCCTCCTAGGCCCAATTCAGGGTAAAGGTCGCTGACCTCTGTCTTGTCTTTGCAGGTACACATCTGGAACTGCTGGGAGCCCACGTGTAGGACCCTTTTATACACCAGGGGAGGAGTCTGAGGTAAGGGGGTATGGTGGGATATGGGGAGGTGCCAGCCCCTGCCTGGGAGAATTAGACATTTACCCTGACAGAAACATCTTCAAAAGAAAAAACAAGAAAATCAAGTTGCCTCTTGAAAAAAAGCACCTTTGGGACAACCATGACCTGGATGACTGGGAATCTCTACAGACTTTTAGCTATACAATTTGGGATGAAGTACCCTTTGAATGATGTGGGAGTAGGAATGGATTTCCAGAGGAAAAATTGCAGACTACAGGAAGCAGGAGCATCACTCAGGTGACCCTGAGGACACAGATAAAGTGCTTCAATGACCCTCTAAAAGGATGCAAAGGACCAGCTATCTGCAAGGAATATGAATCCTTCTACTCCCCACCGCCCTGTCAGGGCTGAAGAAGCTTCTTGGATGAGAAGCGAAACGTCTTCAAAAGAAAAAAACAAGAAAGTCCAGTGGCCTCCTGAAAAAAGCACCTTTGGGACAACCATGGATGACTGAGAAGCTCTACAGACCTTTTAGTTAACTTCTCCTAGAGAAATCCCAACACCGAATCTCCTCAGGAGCCGAATTAAAACCACAATTTCTATTATTTATTTATTTATTTATTTATTTATTTATTTATTTATTTATTTATTTATTACATGTATTTATATGCCACCATTCTCCCAAGGGACTCAGGGCGGCGAACACAAGTTAAGAAACAAGTACAATAAAATCATAATTTAATCCAAATAATTAATTAGTAGTAAATAATAAAGCCCGGAATCAGTCTCAGCCTATTTGTTTGAAAAGCCAAGTCTTCAAGTCCCGACGGAAGGAGCGGAGATCAGGAGCCGTCCGGAGCTCAGTAGGTAATTCATTCCAGAGGGTGGGAGGACCCACAGAGAACGCCCAACCCCTGGGCACAGCAAGGTGACATTGGCTCGCCGTAGGAACCCTGAGGAGAGCGGCCCGATGTGAGCGAACAGGACGGTGAGAGGCAGGCAGAAGAAGGTCATGCAAATATCCCAGACCATTATGTTGGATGTTGATTCTTCTTCTGCTGCTACTCTTGATATTTGCTCCTCTCTCTTAAAATATCAGCTGGTCTTTTCTTGTCATTATCAACTGCAAGCTGACACTATGATTAAAAATTTATTTTAAACTGTGTTGGAAGCTATTAGGGTTTCCATCCCAAGAAGTAAAGAGAGTGGAAATCCTTCTTAATTAAGACAATAAACTATTTTTTTAAAAAAAAGCAAAGCCAACTTTTTATCGTGAAGCACTAAAAGCAACATCAAAAGCCTGTAAGCACATTCAGTAACCCATAAGGGCTCATACCACCAAAGGCTTTGAAATTCCATCTAAACAGCAAATGTCGAAGGTTTTCTGATAGCAAGTGAAGTTGGTGCTCTTCAAACCTTTTGAAGGGTACTATTGCTTGATTGACTATCTTATTTTTTTTTTGTCAAGTTCATATTATATATAAGTATAAACATGAATTGAATACATAAAATGAATACAAATAAAGGGAACATTAGGACAGGGATGGTGGTGCTCTTATGCACGCCCCTTACAGAACTTTTAGGAATGGGGTGAGGTCAACAGTAGACAGTCTAAGTTAAAATTTGGGGGGGGGGGTTGGGATGAAACCACAGAGTCACGTAGTGCATTCCAGGCATTGACCACTCTGTTGCTGAAGTCATATTTTCTGCAATCGAGCTTGGAGCGGGTTACCTTGAGTTTGTATCTATTGTGTGCTCGTGTATTATTGTGGTTGTAGCAGTCGTGGGTTCCTCCCAGTTCCGCCTGGTTCTGCCGAGCCAGTAGCGGTGACGATATGTCACCGAACCGGTTCTGCCCCCCACCCCCCACCCCCGCCCCCCCTGCATTATTCTTACCTTTTATTTGGCCCCACCCACAATCTATTGCTGCCTCCTGAGTCCCAGCTGATCGGCTAGAGGGGAAAAACTTGTTTAAACTCTTGCCGCGGGGCTTCAAAGGGCCATCCTACAGCTGATCAGTGTTAAAAGAAAACAAACGAGCAGGCTGGTGCCTGCAAAAATAACTGGGTAGACCAGTGCCTCCAAAAACAAATGAGTAGACCAGTACAGCTCTGCAAGCAGTTAAAAGCCTGGTAGACCAGTACCTCTGCTAAATCCTAAAGAATTGTCACATGACCATCAAGTCACGCCCACAAAATAAGCCACACCCACAGAACCGGTAGTAAAAAAATTTAGAACCCACCCCTGGGTTGAAGCTGAAGTAGTCACTGACAGGTAGGACATTGTAGCAGGTAATTCTATGAGCTACGCTTAGGTCAGACTGAAGGCGGCCTAGTTCTAAGTTGTCTAAACCCAGAATTTCAAGTCTGGTGGCATAAGGTATTCTGTTGCGAGCAGAAGAGTGGAGGACTCTTCTTGTGAAATATCTCTGGACACGTTCAATTGTATTAATTTGGTTGCTGTATTCCTTTTGCCTTGAATTTTAGATCAAGCCATTTTTTAAAAAATTTGATTTATATGCCGCCCTTCTCCGGAGACTCAGGGCGGCTTACAATGCGTTAAGCAATAGCCTTCATACTTTTGTATATTTATACAAAGTCAGCTTATTGCCCCCACAATCCAGGTCCTCATTTTACCCACCTTAGAAAGGATGGAAGGCTGAGTCGACCTTGAGCCTGGTGAGATTTGAACTTGCAGTAATTGCAGGCAGCTGATGTTAATAACAGTGCTTTAGTCTGCTGAGCCACCAGAGCTCCTGATATATTTGATAGGGCGCCTGTTTTTCAGTCTTGCCCAAACCACAGAAGAATAAAAAGGGATATTTTATCAAATTAAGTTTTGAGGGAAAGAATAGATTGAACAACCAAATATGCTGTTTAAAGAAAAAAAAATTAAATTTATTTTGTAAATCACTGGATAAAACCATGTAGAAATTGTTTTTTACCTGCTGGGTGATCTAAATCAAGAGATAAAATGACACTCTGCATGAGTCATGGTTATGAAAGAGGAATAAACCAGCAGGAGTATTGTAACTGAACTGTAAGCATATTTTCTTATTAATGATTTCAAGTATTACCAATATACAATACTTACCTTGTTAATTATATTTTTTTTTCCCCAGTGGAAATTTTAGATGTAGCAGAAAGCTTGATAGATTTTACTCTAAACACATTTATCTTCCTTTCCTTTTTCATCTCACTTGAAAACTTATTCAAATGAAATGTCTGATTTAGCCTGTACATATAAATCTGCATGTGTTCCTTCATTGTTATTTTAATTTCAATAGATTTTGTAGAATCTATACATAGGAAGTACATGATTCCAGCTTTAGGAAAAATTGTTGAAATGAAAAATAAGAATTATGTCAGAGTATATTCATGAACTGGAACAGGGCATAGCAACAGGTCAGCCAATGAGGGCTGTTTGGTAACTGAAACATAGTATTTGTTGTATAGGGCCATAAGAGACAGTTTGGAGCCTGGGCGTGGCTTAATTGTTTTGCATAAAAGCTTGAGGGCACTAGCTTCTCTATCCTCCATTTTGCCCCCTCCATTTTGCCTTCTCCATTTTGTACTTCCATTTTGTGCTGTGTTTGTACTTGCTATTTCTCTTCTTTACAACGTGGCAAAACCTACAAGGGTATTGTATATAAAGACATTTTCTTATGAAGATGAATCCTGCAGAATTATTTAATCGTGTGTCTGGTTGTGTGTGCTGCAACAAACTCTAACCAATTATTAGAACTATTAATGGTGATGGAAGATCAGATTTGAATGGAAGCAAATATGCATCTTTCGGGGGGGTGAAAAGCTTGAAAGAAAGAGGAACAGAATGTAGGTGTATTCTTCAGAAAATATGGATGAATGAACAGAATGATGGATGTTCTGCTGACAGGCATCTCAGAGCTTCTACTATGCCCAAGTAATTAATGTGGGGTGGAGCTGAAAGATATAAATAATAGCGACATAACATAAGAAGACACACATGGTAAGATGAATTAACTGAAGTTAAAAAATGGGATGCAGGGAAGAAGAACAATTGCATAAAAGTTATGGGGTGGGAGGTTGCAGGAGTTAACTCGGGGGAAAGAAAGTTCCCCTTGAGTCAAGTTTGACCAAAATTCACAGCTAAAGTTGTTGTGGTTGAAAATTGTAATGGTGTATCTGCTTCAACCTTCAGTGTTTTCACAGACATATTTATTCAAAACACAAAAGAGGTTGGCCATACTCTTTTTCCAGTCTAAACTTCAACCCTAGAACAATAGAATAACAGAGTTGGAAGGGACCTGGGAGGTCTTGTAGTCCAACCCCCTGCTTAGGCAGGAAACCCTACACCACTTCAGACAAATGGTTACTCAACATCTTCTTAAAAACTTCCAGTGTTGGAGCATTCACAGCTTCTGGAGACAAGTTGTTCCACTGATTAATTGTTCTAACTGTCAGGAAATTTCTCCTTAGTTCTAAGTTGCTTCTCTCCTTGATTAGTTTCCACCCATTGCTTCTTGTCCTACCCTGGTAGTGTCTTGTCCACTACTAATTAGGCCCCAACCTACGGAACTTTCTGAAATCCACCAAAGTCACAACTACTGTGTTGACTATAAATGAGGAGACTCAATCCCTATCCCTAAATTACTTGTGATGTTTTTGAAATGTTTCTGTTGCTGACTCTTCAAGTGTCACCTCACATTACAGATAGATGTTGAGGTTCCCTGGGCTTCTCTTATGATGCTTGTATTTACGTCCACTGGGTGGCTCCAATAGAAGGATCTTCAGTTAAAGAGTCTAGGGACAAGTAGAAAGAATTGTATTTAATGCACCATTGAGTAAAGTTGGTAATCTACTCTACTATGAGCTGTGGTGGTGCAGTGGTTAGAATGCAGTAGTGCAGATAATTTCTGCTGCCTGCCAGCTGCCTGCAATTTGACAGTTCAGGTCTCACCGGCTCAAGGTTGACTCAGTCTTCCATCCTTCCGAAGTCGGTAAAATGACCCAGATTGTTGGGGGTAATATGCTGATGCTGTAAACCGCTTAGAGAGGGCTGTAAAAGCATTTTGAAGTGGTATATAAGTCTACGTGCTATTGCTATTCCTACTGCTGGAAAACACGACTCTTGAGGATAGTGGGAGGAAAATATTCAGTTCCTTTGATCGATTATCTGCCATCAAGTCTTCATTAACTCTTAGCACCATTGTTGTTGTTGGTTGCAAAGTCGTGTTCAACCCATCGCAACCCCATAGACAACGTTCCTCCAGGCCTTCCTGTCCTCTACCATCCCCCAAAGTCCATTTAAGATCACGCCAACTACTTCAGTGACTCCATTCAGCCACCTCATTCTCTGCCGTCCCCTTCTTCTTTTGCCCTCAATCTTTCCCAGCATTAGGCTCTTCTCCAGTGAGTCTTTCCTTCTCATTAGGTGGCCAAAGTATTTGAGTTTCATCTTCAGGATCTGGCCCTCTAAAGAGCAGTCAGGGTTGATCTTTTCTAGGACTGACCAGTTTGATCGCCTTGCAGTCCAAGGGACTTGCAGGAGTCTTTTCCAGCACCATCCAGTTCAAGGGACTCGATTCTTTGGCGCTCAGCCTTTCTTATGGTCCAACTTTCATAGCCATACATTGCAACTGGGAAAACCATAGTCTTGACTATACGCTCTTTTCTTGGCAGGATGATGTCTCTGCTTTTTAGTATGCTGTCTAGATTTGCCATGGCTTTCCTCCCCTGGAGCAAGCATCTTTTAATTTCTCGCTAGCACCATAGAGGTGGCTTTTCTCCATTCCACTGCAATTTGGTTAAAAATTAGCTAACCCACAGAAACAAAAAAGTTCTGTTCCATGCTTAAATTAGCAATTTATTTCCGTATGAGCAAGGAAGTGTCAGTTCTCTTTCTTTGGCCTCCTCTCTCCAGCCTGCTAATCAAAGCTTTGCTGTCATCACCATCTACACCAGCAGCAGCGGAATGGCATTAATTAGAAAACACATCATATCAACAATGCCAACATCATCTCTGATTCCTGGTCTCAGCAATAAATCAGAAGTGTTTGGGAGATACTCACGCTGCAATGGATTTAATGTAAGAGGTAATTAAAGTACTTGAAAAATAAGCGTAGGGGTTGAATCTGTCCTAGAGAAGAGTGGGTACATTTGACTTCAACTCTTCAATACTCTTCGACTCAACCGTTCCAAGACTGAGTGGCTGTGGATGCCGGCATCACGATATAGCCAGCTGGTGCCATCGCTGGCTATTGGGGGCGAGTCATTGACCCCCACAGAGGGGGCTCGCAACTTGGGCATCCTCCTGGACACACGGCTATCTTTAGAAGAGCACATGACGGCTGTGGCCAGGGAGGCTTTTTATCAGGTTGGCCTGATACGCCAGTTGCGCCCCTTTCTGAGTCGGGATTCCTTATGCACAGTCACTCATGCTCTCGTCACTTCTCGCCTGGACTACGGCAATGCTCTCTACATGGGGCTCCCCTTGAGGAGCACCCAGAGGCTCCAACTGGTCCAGAATGCGGCCGTGCGGGTGATTACGGGAGCGACATGGCGCTCCCATATAACACCTCTCCTGCGCAAGCTGCACTGGCTCCCAGTGGTCTTCCGGGTGCACTTCAAGGTGTTGGTTCTCACCTTTAAAGCGCTCCATGGCTTAGGGCCAGGGTATTTACGAGACCGCCTTCTGCTACCGATAACCTCCCACTGGCCAATACGCTCTCACAGAGAGGGCCTCCTCAGGGTGCCATCGGTCAAGCAATGTCAGCTGGCGGCCCCCAGGGGGAGAGCCTTCTCTGTGGGAGCACCCGCCGTCTAGAACGAGCTACCTCCCGGAATATGGCTGATTCCGGATCTCCGCACTTTCCGTAAGGCCCTGAAGACATTTTTATTTCAGCAAGCCGGCCTGCCTGAATAGGTTTTATGGGTTAGTTTTTTTAATTGTATAGCTAGGGGTTTTAAATTGGGAGGCCGATTAATTTAATTTATTTTTAATTATCTTAACTTTTATATTGTATGTTATTTTAATTCTCGGCTGTTCACCGCCCTGAGTCCCTTCGGGGAGAAGGGCGGGATATAAATTCAATAAATAAATAAATAAATAAATAAATAAATAAATAAATAAATAAATAAATAAATAAATAAATAAATCAATCAATCAATCAATCAATCAATCAATCAATCAATCAATCAATAGAGTCTTGATAGTACAGTGCTTTAGTGCACCCTGTCATTAACATAGCTGCCTGCAATTTCTGCTGGTTCGAATCTCTCCAAGGCTCAAGGTCGACTCAGCCTTCCATCCTTTCTAAGGTAGGTGAAATGAGGACCCAGTTTGTGGGGGCAATAAGCTGACTTTGTATAAAATATACAAATGAATGAAGGCTATTGCTTAATGCATTGTAAGCCGCCCTGAGTCTCCGGAGAAGGGCGGCATATAAATCAAATTAAAAAATTAAAAATAAAAATAAATAAATAAATAAATAAATAAATACATACATACATACATACATACATACATACATACATACATACATACATACGTGCTGAAGAATCTGGCCATTTACTCAACAAATGGCCCTCCGGAATAAGCCAGGTCTTCAAACTCATTTTTCACATTTCTTTTTGAAAAAAGAAAAGGTTTTGTAATCTTATAATATATAGCTGGTGATGTATTTCATACCCACAACTGTGTTTCTCCTGCTCCGATTTCCAAAGCTCCAGAGTCTGCGCACCAGCTCAAATATGCAGACTTTAGCATTCTTTTAAAAATAATTTACAAACACATCGCATAATAAAAGCATAATTATATTTTTCTTCTGTTTCAAACAATAACCTGGACTTCTATTTTTTTTTAAAAAAAAGTGTACTTCTTCTTAAGATGTCCATTTCTGTACGCCCTCCCCATATTCCGCATTTGGAATGCATACGTTTGATGAGAGCACAGCGTTGCAAAATTTTGGAAATGTGTTAAGATTGATAATGGTTTTTCAGTCCGTCTATATGACATGTTCAAGAATTGCCAATTGAGTAAATTCACATTAAAATGCAAATCAAGCATTTTTTCCCCTTCCTTTTTAAAGGAAGGATAGAAGAGGACACTGATTTAAGTATCTTTATGTGCAGGATAATGTTCCATTTTCAAGGAGAACAAAATCTGAATGTTCCAAGTTTGTGGGGGGTGGGAGAGAAAACAAATTCTGAATGCGGCTTTCTTCATTTAAAAATAAAATAATTAAAATGCACACACACCCCATTTTAATTCTTAAAAACTCTGTCACATACACAACAAATTAGCATTTGATGAGTTTCTTCATCTAATCTGTTTCCTAAATTCCTTCTGGCCAGATAATCATTTTGGGGCCTGATTTATATAATATAAAGGTAAAGGTTCCCCTCGCAAATACGTGCTAGCCGTTCCCAACTCTAGGGGGCAGTACTCATCTCTGTTTCAAAGCCAAAGAGCTAGCGCTGTACGAAGACGTCTCCGTGGTCATGTGGCTGGCATGACTAAAAGCCAAAGGTGCACGGAACAGTGTTACCTTCCCACCAAGGGTGGTCCCTATTTTTTATGTGCTTTTGAACTGCTAGGTTGGCAGAAGCTGGGACAAGTAACGGGAGCTCACCCCGTCACATGGCACTAGGGATTCAAACCGCTGAACTGCTGACCTTTCGATCGACAAACTCAGTGTCTTAGCCACTGAGCCACTGCATTCCCAGCTGATTTCCATAGAAAGAATAATTAAGCTGATCCAGTTGGAGAAGAACCATGTTGATCTATAGTGGCAATAATAATAATAATAATAATAATAATAATAATAATAATAATAATAATAATAATAATAATAATAATAATAATAATAATAATAATAATAATAATAATAATAATAATAATAATAATATTGGTTAATCTTTAGTGAGATTCACAGCTTTTGAGGCTGGTTAATAGCTCAGCAGCTCGAGTCCTAACCAAGGACCTAGGAACTGTTAAGGTATCGTCGGAGGATGTAAGCTGTTCCGAGTAAGGTGGTCTTTTGTAGAGTCAAAATGTTCAAGTCCGGCAAATTTAGAATTTCTAAATAGCGGGGTAGCCCTTTGGGTATTGCTCCAAGGGCTCCAATTACAATCGGGACAACACACGATTTCTTTTTCCACAGTTGCTCAACTTCAATTTGCAAATCCCGGTACTTTGTGATTTTTTCTTGCTGCTTATCTTCAAACCATGCATCACCAGGTATTGCAATGTCAATGAACCATACTTTTTTCTTTTCAACCATTGTTATGTCAGGTGTGTTGTGGACCAAGTGCCTGTCAGTCTGAATCCTAAAGTCCCACAAGATCTTGAGTTTCTCATTCTCTAAAACTTTCTCAACCTGATGTTCCCAGTGGTTTTTGCTGTACTCAAATCCAAACTTCTGGCACAATTTCCAGTGAATGATCTTAGCAACACGGTCATAGCGTTGTAGGTAGTCAGTTTGTGAAATTTTGCTGCACCCGCTGATCAGGTGGTCGACTGTCTCATCTTTCTCATTGCAGAGGTGGCATTTGCTGTTGGTGGTAACATGTTGAATTTTTGCCTTCACGCAGTTTGTGGCTAGGGCTTGTTCTTGAGCTGCCAAAATAAAGCTTTCTGTTTCTTTTTTCAGTACTCCTGATCTTAACCAGTTCCAAGTTAGTTTATGGTCAGATTATTATTATTATTATTATTATTATTATTATTATTATTATTATTATTATTATTATTATTATTATTATTATTATTATTATTATTATCTTAGCAATTTTCTGGACTAACACATTTTATTAAAAGCTTTCATGAGCTGATCGTGATTTTATTTAGGGATTTTGTGAACAAGGCTATCCAAGCTCAATTCTCTCAGACATTTTCTCCTATCTTTACATTGTGGAGGGGTTTTTTCCTCTCCTTTTACCACTCACAGATCTCAAAAAGTGAAAGAAAATTGAAAGATAAAATTCAACAAAGCAGTTGGTTGGACAATCAAGAGAAAATCATTCAAGCTGCACCAGGGGGGTCGTATCATATGACATGAAAGCAGGGCATTAAAAGCTCAGAGAGTTATGATCGTGGCATGCTAAAGAATTCAAAATAAACTCACTGGAAGTGGCATGTTGGTTTTGCACAAACTAAGCCTTCAGAGCAAGTAACACAGTGCCCTGGAAATTAGGAAGACAAGGGATCACATTGCCACAGTGACGGCAAAGATATTCTGTGGTCAGATTGATCTCCAAACAAGATAAAGGAGTTGGGGGAAAAGGAAAGGCCTAACTGAAGTTTTGTAACACAGCAGGATGTTCTAAAGTTATTGATCTTCCATCCTACAATGAACAAGTGAATTTTTCCCCCTTGTGAAGTAGATCCACTTAGAAGCTGCGGGACTATATTGGGATGAGAATATTGTGTTAAAGTGGAATTACGTTTAATCTTCTGAACTTCAGTTTTGGATGAGACCAAAGAATGTTGGGGTATAGATCGGGGTGTGTCAAACTCAAGGCCCGGGGACCAGATCCGGCCCATGGGGGGGGGGCTTAGATCTGGCCCACGGGGCTGCCCTGGAAACAGCGAAGAACCGTCCCGCAGTGCCTCTGCCAGTGAAAACAGAGCTTGACAGGGCTGTGAGCGGCCCTCCTGAGCTCCGTTTTCATTGGCAGAAGGTTGCAGGAGGCCACTGCAGCTAAAACGGAGCTTGGGAGCTCGTTTTCATTGGCAGAGCACTCGGGCCACCATAGGCACCCCCGACACGAGTAATGTTGAGCTGGCCATGCCTACCTTGGCCACCCCCACCCTGCTCCCCAAAGTCAAATACAACCCTGATGTGCCCCTCAATGAAATCGAGTTTGATACCCCTGGTCTAGATGATTCAAAGTAGAAACAACATTGTGGTAAGTTATATGGAATCAGTGTAGTATGGTGCTTGGGGTACCAGGTTAAAGTGGAGACCCAGTTTCAAATTTCTAATCAGCCAATCACTAGGCAAATCTGAGTCTGTTATGGACTTTCCCCACCACTTGATTCAAAGGGTCACTGTTGGGACCAAATGATAGACTCCCTATATGTCTCTTTGAACATCTGGGGCGCAAAAGCTACAGTAGATTTATTTTATTTATTTAATTAATTAATTAATTTATATACCGCCCTACTCCTGAAGGACTCAGGGTGGTGAACAGCCAAACAGTAAAAATACATAGATACAAAATTTAAAAACAAAGTAAAATCGAATTAAACAAATTTGGCCCAAACATATTAAAACCCCAATCATTTAAAAACCAATTAAAATTTACATAATTAAAAAGAGGGAAAAGATTAGGCCAGGCCCGCCTGATGGAAGAAAAAGGTTTTAAGAGCGCGGGGGAAGGTGCGCAGATCCAGGATCCTCCGTATCTCCGTATATCCAACACATAAGACAAACAGAAGATAAAGACAAACTATCATCTAAATAGGGTCTAGGGTTTAATTAGTTCATTCAAGGCCTTCAATGCAACTTTTTAGATAACCATGTTAACGCTTTATAAGACCATGAAATGTGGTGAGGAAACTGTCTCAGAGTGATATTGGAGACCAAGAATAGTTGCAGAGAAATAACCAAAGCGATGAGGACAGATCTGTGGGCTTCATTGCTTTTGCTGAAGTAGGACACTGTTTTTAATCACCAGTCTTGAATTAGAAGTTTAGGTCAGGGGAACTGATGTGTCAGTGATATTTTACCTGATGCTTCAAGGAGCAACATTTGAGGCTGACTCTACCAATTTCGTTCCTCAAATGAAGAGAATCAAACAAATATGTTTCTTCTCAGTTTCAAACATCTATCTGCTAATCTCTGAGACTTGGTGCCTGGAGGAATATCAAATAAAGATTCTACCTTTCCCTATAATTGATTGAAAGACTTCAAGGTGAAATACCAGCCTATAGTTCAAGTCAGGTGAGGCCACATTACACCTTGATTCCTATCAAGATACCCCAAGATAATGTTTACCTGCTTTGTGGGTCCTGTAACTTAATGACACAACATATACACTATGATTTTTCCCCTCCCCTTCTGTTCAATCCCATCTGATTCTTAAATAATTCCTGGATAAGATCATGCAGTTATCTTGGCAAGATTTCAGAAATGGTTTGCATTGCTTACTTCCTAGGGCTGAGACAGAAAAACAGGCTAATTGACTTGTAGTCCAAGGGAGAACTAGAACTCACAATCTCCCAGTTTCTTGCTTGACGCCTTCACCTCCACGCCAAACTGGTTCTGACTCTATATGCAGAAAGTCCTGTCATCTGTACCTCTATAACTGTCTGGTTTGGCTCTGCAACCCAACAAGACAGACACAGACTTCAGAGGATAATTAGAACTGCAGAAAAAACAATTACTAGCAACCTGCCTTCCATTGAGGACCTGTATACTGCACGACTCAAAAAGAGGGCTGTGAAAATATCTACGGACCCCTTGCATCCTAGACATGAACTGTTTCAACTCCTACCCTCAAAATGTTGCTATAGAGCACTGCACACCAGAACAACTAGACACAAGAACAGTTTTTTCCCCGAACGCCATCACTCTGCTAAACAAATAATTCCCTCAACACTGTCAAACTATTTACTAAGTCTGCACTACTATTAATTTTCTCATTGTTCCCATCACTCATCTCCTTCCGCTAACGACTGTATGGCTGTAACTTTGTTGCTTATATCCTTACTATTTATATTAACTGTTTCCTAATATAATTTGATTGCTTATTTGTACCCTATGACTATCATTAAGTGTTGTACCTTATGATTCTTGATGAACGTATCTTTTCTTTTATGTATACTGAGAGCATATGCACCAAAGACAAATTTCTTGTGTGTCCAATCACACTTGGCCAGTAAAGAATTCTATTCTATTCTATTCTATTCTATTCTATTCTATTCTATTCTATTCTATTCTATTCTATTCTAGTCTATTCTAGTCTATTCTAGTCTATTCTATTCTATTCTATTCTATTCTATTCTAAATTTGTCCTCATAGGAACTGTTAAAAGAGAGAGGCTCTGTTGTAATAGTATATACCATACTTTTCGGAGTATAAGATGCACTCCCCCCCCCAAAGAGGGTGGAAATGTCCGTACATCTTATACACCGAATACGGCCATTTTTGGCCTCCCGAAACCCTGTCCTGCACGTCCCGTTTTTGCAAAAAGGGGACCATTTTTCACAAAACTGGGACACACAGAGGGTTTGGGAGGCCTGCAGAGTGCTCCTGGAGGCCGGGGAGGGCAAAAACTATTTTTTTCTTGTTTTCCTCTTTGAAATCGCGGTGTGTCTTATAGTCCAAAAAATACGGTACATATTTTTACAACATTGTTTTGTTCTTCTTTTTGTTTGAAACTCTCAGAGAACGTCTGTTATGGTTGGATTTACTGAAACAGTTATAAAAATCAATAAAAGATGAAAGACTCTTGGGGTAGACACTTGCAGTTCAGGTCAAGAATAGTCCTTCTAATTTAATAGGACACTGTATCATGTTTTCGTGTAGTCCTGCTAGCCTCATTGCATCTTGTCAAGCTCAAATTCAGGCCCAGCAGAGAAGGTGGGAGCAGAAATGGTTCCCCGATCCCTTCTCTGTGAGAGGTCATTAAACACAACAAACAGGGTGGGTGCAGGGGTAGGAGTCAGCTGGTTCGGACCAGTTCGGGTGCTAATCGGATGCTAATTTTACATCTGGTTCACCAAACCGGTAGTTGCAAGGACTGGCTGGCACCTCCCACCTTACCCCGCCCCTTCCAGGAGTCTCCACAGGGCCCATTTTGGATGCCAGGTAAGTGCAAGGCCCTCACGGAGGCTCTGGGAGAGCAAAAAAAGGGGCTTCCCAGAAGTTCTGGAAGTCTGGAAATGGGCCTGTTTCCAATCTCCGGAGGGCCTCTGGAACCCAGGGGAGGCCATTTTCGCCCTCCCAGAGGCTTGAGGAAAGCCTCTGGCTCCTGGGGAGGGTGAAAAATGGGCCTCCTGGAAGTCCAGAAATGGGCCTGTTTCCAGCCTCTGGAGGGCCTCCGGAGCCCGGGGAGGCCATTTTTGCCCTCCCAGAGGCTCGACAAAAGCCTCCCCCCTGCTGTGGTGCAGGAGGCTGAGTAGGCCACACCCACCATGGCCACAGCCACCCAGCAACTGGGCAGAAAACCGGTTGCTAAATTTTTTGGAATCCCACCCTTGCGTAGGTCGGGTAAGGGAGTGTATCAGAGCCAAAGTCTACATTATTCTGATTTTATCCATGGAAAACGATGAGCAAGACCTGTGGCTTTTTCCCAAACCCTTGGAAAACTTGTGTAGATTATTTTGGAACCCTGTTCCCTTTATTTTTATTTTTTTCCAAATGAAATAAGCAATTTGGCCGAAGTCCCAATGATGATTTTATTCAGTGACTGATCAGGAAAACATTTTCACCAGTAAGAGATTATTATTTATTTATTTATTTATTTATTTTATTTTATTTTATCAGATTTCTATACCGCCCTTCTCCTTTCGGACTCAGGGTGGTGAACAGCCAAAGTAAAACACTTTATACACAAAAGTTAAAATAGATTTAAAATAATTAAATAAATTTGGCCCATAATTTAAAACATTTCAATTTAAAACCAATTTCAAATTTTAAAAACCCATCATAAAATCAGGACAGCCCGGCTAACTGAAAGAAGTAGGTTTTAAGGGCCCAACAAAAAGTCCGGAGGTCTGGGATCACTCGTATCTCTGGGGGTAGATTGTTCCAGAGGGTAGGTGCCACCACAGAGAAGGCTCTCCCCCTGGGGGTCGCCGGCCGACATTGTCTGGCCGACGGCACCCAGAAGAGGCCCTCTCTGTGGGAGCGAACTGGCCGGTGGGAGGCAATTGGTGGCAGAAGACGGTCCCGTAAGTACCCCGGCCCTAAGCCATGGAGCACTTTAAAGGTGATCACCAACATCTTGAAGCGCACCCGGAAGTCCACCGGAAGCCAATGCAGCTCACGCAGGAGAGGAGAGGATTATGCTGAGCAAAGATTTCTAAGTTTGACTATTTTTGGGGAGGGAGGAAGGAGGCGATCCTGGAAGATTGATGAAAGTAAGAGCCTTTCTTTGTCTTAGGATCTCTAGGATATGCTTTGTTCCTCTCTCCGCTTGTCACCCAAGTTACATCACCAAATGATTGCTGATACATTTGCAAAACTCAGCACTGGCGCTTTTCCAAGTCCCATTCTTTTAATTATAAATGAATGGCATAACATGTTTACGAACAAAGATCTATAGGCTGTGAAGACAAATGTTTTGATATAGCTTACATATTGATGAAAACAAATGAAGAATCTCTCAAGTACGTGCACATGAGGCTAAAAGTAACTAAAGAGCCTGCAGGGGAGGCATAGACAGGTTTTTTTACACCAATGCAAATGCTTTTAGTCCATGATTTATCTGTGAGGGGGGAAAGAGGGCTTAATTTAGCCCTTTTAGCCGGGATCAATCTTGGAATAGATCAGGATTGCACACCTTGACCACTAGATGGTCCTAAAGAGCTACAGAAAATTCTCAGACTTTGCTGCCATCTAGTGGTTCCTCAGAGTACTTAAGGCCCACATTTGGTTTGAAACCTAAGCAAAACCAAAGAGTTTAAGTAAGTGTCCTTTAGATGCATGGACTCCAAATCCTAAAACTGTCATTTTTACAGTCTGAGAAATTAGAGAGCGCCTTCTGAGCTATTGCCATGAGCCCATTCTTGCTGAAAGTTTAGCTACCTCTTATCTAACCATTTGGCTAAAGCCAGGGGTGGGATTCATACAATTTAACAACTGGTTCTCTGCCCTAATGACCAGCTGGGTGGGCATGACCATGGTGGGCACGGCTAGGGGTGTGTGATAGGCAGCACTCAGCCTCCTGCACCCCCTGGGAGCAAAAATGGGCTGCAGGGTGGGGGGGGCATTTGAGGGCCTAGTAGGCCTCCCTGCACTTACCTGGGAGCCAAAATGGGGTGCGTGGGGACCAGTGGTGAAATCCAATTTTTTTTTACTACTGGTTCTGTGGGCGTGGCTTGGTGGGCGTGGCTTGGCTTGGTGGGTGTGGCTTGGTGAGCATGGCAGGGGAAGAATACTGCAAAATCTCCATTCTCACCCCACTCCAAGGGAAGGATACTGCAAAATCTCCATTCCCACCCCACTCCAGGGAAAGGATACTGCAAAATTCCCATTCCCTCCCCAATCCTGGGGGGGAAGATATTGCAAAATCTCCATTCCCACCCCACTCCAGGGGAAGGATACTGCAAAATCCCCATTCCCTCCCCACTCTGGGGCCAGCCAGAGGTGGTATTTGCCAGTTCTCTGAACTACTCAAAATTTCCGCTACCGGTTCTCCAGAACCTGTCAGAACCTGCTGGATTTCACCCCTGGTGGAGACTCTGGAAGGGGCGAGGAGGGGCAGGAAGCAATTTAACAACCAGTTCACCTGAACTGGCCCGAACCGGCTGAATCCCACCACTGGCTAAAATCTTCCCCCTGTCTCCCAAGGCCATTCTCACATAACATTACAACTTCTGATGTATTCCCACATTCCCATAATGACAAACACCCTCCCTAACTTCTCTGACTGTAAAGATGACAGGGGGAAAATGCACTTTCACACTTGCAAGATTCTGTTGATGTAACCTTATAATAAATTAGCGCTCATCCTTCTGGATGTGCTTCTTGTCTACACTACCTCACAAGGCTGGCAGGAGTCCAGCTGAACTTGGTAGAAAAATTTATTTTTACAGTGTTTGGGAAAATCTTGATTTTATTATAACTCATTCTCCAGATCTGAAGGCTTAATATTTTCTAAACTAAGCTAAGTGCATTTTCTTTCGTACAAAAATGGATATACTACCAAATGCCTAGTTAAAACAGTTGCCCCTAATTTCGATGCTCTCTAGGTTATCTCTCCAAATTTTCCAGTTGATCATGTTTATGATTTGGAATCCATCCATCTAACAGATTAACAGAGTTGGAAGGGACCTTATAGGTCATCTAGTCCAACCCCCTGCTCAAGCAGGAGATCCTACACCATTTCTGACAAATGGCAGCCCAATCTTTTCTTGAAAGTCTCAAGTGATGAAGCTCCCACAACTTCCGAAGGCAACTTCTGTTCCATGGGTTGATTGTTCTCACTGTCAGAAAATTTCTCCTTATTTCCAGGTTGAATCTCTCCTTATTCAGTTTCCATCCATTATTCCTTGTCTGAATTTTCAGGTGCCTTGGAAAATAGCTTGACCCCTTCCTCTCTGTGGCAGCCCCTCAAATATTGGAAGATTGCTACCATGTCTCCCCTGGTCCTTCTCTTCACTAGACTAGCCATGCCCGGTTCCTGCAACCATTCATCATATGTTTTAGCCCCCAGTCCCCTCATCATCCTGATTGCTCTCCTCTGCACTTTTTCTAGAGTCTCAACATCTAAAGGACACTTAGTTTGGTTAGGTTAGAAGATTGATCTAAAATGTCCATCCATCCTCAGTTACACAAGGCTTAACTTAGGTAGTGTTGGAAGAAATGTCCAGCTGGGTTCAGTTCCAAGTGGGGAGAAAGACACTGGAAACATGGAGGCTATTTGGAAAGATGGTTTAATGGTGGACAGGTCCACATGGTTTTAAGGTCCTGGGCAAAAAAGGCACATGGGATAGAGAGAGAGAGAGAGAGAGAGAGAGAGAGAGAGAGAGAGAGAGAGAGAGAGAGAGAGAGAGAGAGAGAGAGAGAGGGAGGGAGGGAGAGAGGGGGAGGGAGAGAGAGAGAAGGATGCTGCAAACTCTCCATTCCCACCCCACTCCTGGGGGAAGGATATTACAAAATCTCCATTCCCACCCCACTCTGGGGTCAGCCATAGGTGGTATTTGCCAGTTCTCCGAACTATTCAAAATTTCCGCTACTGGTTCTCCGAACTGCTCAAAATTTCCGCTACCGGTTCTCCAGAACCTGTCAGAACCTGCTGGATTTCACCCCTGATGCAGGGGTAACTCTGTAGGTTGTCTGTGTCCCAGGCTTGGTTGAGCCTTGCTGGGTGATGATTTAATGAAAGGGCTTTGGGCAATTCCTACTATGACTCTGCCTGAAGGAGGTAGATCTTTGTTATGTAGAATAGCCTGGCCCAGACCTTAATGGCCCATTGATAAATTAGGGGGGAGCTGAGTTTC
Organism: Pantherophis guttatus; assembly: GCF_059756535.1. Classification (NCBI taxonomy): domain Eukaryota; kingdom Metazoa; phylum Chordata; class Lepidosauria; order Squamata; family Colubridae; genus Pantherophis; species Pantherophis guttatus. Next base: position 124,035,392 of record NC_142067.1, read on the forward strand.
TGCCTCCCTTATAGGGGAAATATTCTGCCCTTTTAATATCTCCTAAAATATCTCATTTTCCTAGGAGAGGGGTGGGTGCTAACTTCCTACAGTAGGTATTTCACCACTCTTCTGCAGGTTGTCCATTCTGAATACTGTTTTTATTTCAGCTAGTTCACCACTAAGATCTAACTATCACATTAAACGTCGGTTTGAGTTTAAAAAGCAACAAGAGGCACTTTTTAAAAACCGAGTATCTCACAGCTACGGAAAGCCTGTTCATGAAAATCTGATTTCTTGCCTCCAGAGGTTACAATTGCAACCCTAAAGTCAGGGATTAATGTCAATGAACGCTTTATTCACAAACGTTTCCATATTCATGAGCTTCTGACACGTGCCAGCAATGTGTACATATATAAAATAGCAGCCTTTTAGGAGCTGCATCGCCCTCCATTAACTTGACAAGGAGCAGAACGGAAATCTTACAGAATTGACTAATTTTCAATCGGCGCACATTTGCTCTCCAATGTAATAGAAAGGTTTTGATCTGTCTTTAAAAAGAAATTCATCGAAGGGCTAACACCACAAATTATTGAGGCTTAGTTCTACTGGATGATAATGGTTTCCTTGTCTTTCTTTTCTTGGAAGGAGAAAAATGAATCCATATCCTTTTCTGATGACATTCTGATGTAAATGCCCACAATGGGTCTTAAATACCAATATTCTTTTTGCGCCATCCTGCCAACTGCATTCCCAAATATCAAATATTACTGACCAGATCCAGGGTGCAATTCAACAATATTTTAATAAACGGTTTTTAACATAAAAGAGACAGAGATGATCTGTAGGAGATGACCAGGCTGAATCTGAGGGAGATTGGTCAAACACGTCATCAGTTTCAAATCCTTTCGAGCCCACAAGAGATTTAAATCCAACCCACCTTGAATTCCATTGACTCTTATCTACTGCCAAATATTGCTTTCTGCATTAGTAGTTCAGAGAGCAGTTACCTATGTATGTAACTGAACCTATGTTCAGTTGAACTGCCTGGACTCCAGATTTCTTGCACCTGACATGATCTTTCACAATGTATAGAATAGAATAGAATAGAATAGAATAGAATAGAATAGAATAGAATAGAATAGAATAGAGTAGAGTAGAGTAGAGTAGAGTAGAGTAGAGTAGAGTAGAGTAGAGTAGAGTAGAGTAGAGTAGAGTACAGAACAGAACTAACTGAACTGAACTGAACAGAACTGAATTGAATTGAATTCTTTATTGGCCAAGTGTGATTGGACACATAAGGAATTTGTCTTTGTTGTACATAAGGAGAATAAAACTGAATTGAACTGAATTCTTTATTGGCCAAGTGTGATTGGACACATAAGGAATTTGTCTTTGGTGTACATAAGGAGAATAAAATACATTCATCAATAATAAAAAGATACAACGCTTAGTGATAGTCCAGGTTACTAATAAGCTATCAAATTGTACTAGGAAACAAGTAAAAACAATATAAATTGAAAGATACAAGCAGCATGGTCATAGTAATAAGTGGGAAGAGATAGATACTAGTAAGGAAGAGAAAAATAATAGTAATACAGCAGGGGTGAAATGCTACCGGTTTGGTCTGGTTCGCACAAAGCGGTAGTAAAAAATGCTACTGGTTCATTGAACCAGTAGTAAAAAATGTTTTTTTAAAAAAATTCCAATGATCAGCTGAGCGACCCGCGATCATCGGAACTTTTTTAAAAAACTTTTTTAGCATTTTTTTCCAGCATTTTCTGGAGAACCAGTAGTGAAAAATTGCTTAAAAAGTATAAAAAAAAAAAGTTCTGATGATCACGGGTCGCTCAGCTCATCATCAGAACATATATATATATATATATATATATATATATATATATATATATATATATATATATATATATATATATATATATATATATATATACACATACATACATACATACATACATACATACATACATACATACATACTTTTTAGGCATTTTTTAACTACCGGCTCAAGCGAATAGGTAGTAAAAATGCTTTTAAAAAGTAAAAAAAGAGGCTCCCACGATCACAGCTATGCCGCACAATCCTCTGAGCCTTTTTTTTTTTTTTTACTTTTTTAAAGCATTTTTTTACTACCTGTTCACCCAAGCCGGTAGTAAAAAAATGCTTTTAAAAGGTTAAAAAAAGGCTCCGATTATCACAGCTGTGGCGCACGATCTTTTTTTGTAATGACGGTGGGGTGGGTCCTTTTTTGCTAGGCCAAAAATGGGGGGGTGTAGGCCAAAAACGTGGGGGGGGGGTGTCCGTTTTTGAAAGAAAAAGAGAAGGGGAGAGAGAGAAAGAAAGAAAGAAAGGGAGGGAGGGAGGGAGGGAGGGAGGGAGGGAGGGAGGGAAAAAGGAGAGGAAGGAAGGACTACAAACTTGGCACTAGACGCAGCTTCAGAGGATAATCCAGGGCTGGAAGAGACCTGGATGTCATCTAGTCAAACCCTGCGCCAGCAGGACATTGTTAGCGAGTTTCTGTCTTTTGATCCCCCAGTCACATGGTTACATAGCCATGCCCACCCAGTCACATGACCCCACCACCGCCAAGCCACACCCCACCAAGCCACGCCCACAGAACCGGTAGGAAAGAAATTTAGATTTCACCACTGCAACACAGTCTTAGTAAATTATTTGACACTGTTGTGGGAATTAGTTGTTATGTGGATTGACATAACCTGGGATACATTGCTAAAAGGTATCAGCATTTCAACCGATCATCAGGCAGTACTAAATTAAAACAGTGTCCTAAAATTTACTTGAGAGCCACGGACAACACCATTAGGCCTTTTATCTCTCACGCTGCTATCACTCTGCCTTGCATGTATGGTAAGCAAGGTGATGATGGGTGGAGCTGACCTTCCGTAATGGAGGTAGAGAACCATCAGCCTTGCAGATGCTACTCAACGAACAGCATCCAGCCAACATAATTAGCATTGAGAGAAGCAGCAAGAGAGAGAGCCAGAGGTTGTTGACTGCTAGTCTATAGTAACAAACAACAACAACTATTGAAGTACTAAATACACTATAGAGCATTTCTCCCTTTGTCACTGAACTAAATTCTCCCACTCCTTCTTAAGATTTATCTCCAGCTCAAGTGCATTTCAACACCACACCGAGATGGCCTTGAGAGAGTCTTGGCTTGATTCAATAAATGACGTTAATATAGACAGGTGATTGAGTCTGAGGCAGCTATAATGTGCTCACGACCACAGCGCATCCCATTTCAAATTCACTGGAAATGCTAGCCACTTCCATTCTTGTGTTGCACAGTGTCACAACTTTTTTTTTTTATATAGGATAGGTGTCATGACTTCCTGAATGGAGGGCCACCAGGAAGGCACCCTAGGAGTTTGGCAACATCAAGGGAGATGATGCATGACTTGTCTTTCTACAGCTCTTTGGAACCACAATTTCTTGGCAGGTGATCTGTCCCCGTCTACACACACACACACAAACACAGCCAGCCGAGGGTTAAGAAAGTACTTGGCACGCACACAGGTCGTTATCTCAAACTTACAATTGCTTAACGCATTGTAAGCCGCCCTGAGTCTCCGGAGAAGGGCGGCATATAAATCAAATTAAAAAAAAAAAAAAAAAAACCTTGGCAACAATATAAGCACCGTCTGCCAAAAGCTTTACTGCAACAGATAACATAACATTACATACGCATTGTAAATAGTCCAGCAAAAACAATATTCCTTTCGGCAGCTTCAGGCGTTGTTCAAGTGACTAGCCGAAGTTCGTTTTTGTTCGTCACGGAGTTTTACCAGCCACCACCCTCTCTTATATAGTCTCTGGGGTGTGGTCCAATGACTCAGTTCTAATCCCTAGCACGCCTCCTTAACTGCTGCAACCATTTATCACGCCTTCGTTGGCGTGCATCCAGGAACGACGGCTCTCCTTCTTCGCTCTCATCTGAGACACCTGGCTCCTGGCTAATCTCCTCTCCCTCGGCCGGCACCTGAGACAGTGCCAGAGGGGAGGGGCCTGGAGAGGGAGGCCTGGCTGACTCCTCTCCCTCATGTTCGGAGCCTTCTTCCTCCGATGAGATATGCTCAGAGGGCGGGGCCCCAACAGCAGGGAGATTGTTGATCCAAAAGAGAAACACAAGCAACATTAAAAAAAAAAAAACAAGTCTATTGAGAGAAAGTGTATTCAGAATTTATGCTCACACAACACCCTGAAGCCAGCGGAAGAGCTGCCAGCTGCATTCATACAATATGCCAATCTTGGTTAGTTGCATTTTGATGAATTTCTTCAATTTCTCCAGAGGCCGGAAACAGTCTGTTTCCCTACTTCCAGTATGCCCAGGGAACGTGCCATAAGTTTGCCATCACAGCCCTACACCATTTATGGACAGATGGCAGTCCAGTCTGTTCTTGAAAGCTTCCAGTGATGAAGCTCCCACAACTTCTGAAGGCAACTTCTGTTCCATGGGTTGATTGGTCTCACTGTCAGAAAATTTCTCCTTATTTCCTGGTTGAATCTCTCCTTGATCAGTTTCCATCCATTATTCCTTGTCTGGCCTCCAGGTGCTTTGGCAAATAACTTGACTCCCTCCTCCCCTGGTCCTTCTCTTCACTAGACTAGCCATGCCCAGTTCCTGCAACCGTTCATCGTATGTTTTAGCCTCCAGCCCCCTAATCATCTTGGTTGCTCTTCTCTGCACTCTTTCTAGAGTCTCAACATCTTTTTTATAGTGTGGTGACCAAAACTGGATGCAGTATTCTAGGTGTGGTCTTACTAAGGCTTTATAGAGTGGTATTAGTACCTCACTTGATCTTGATCGTATCCCTCTGTTAATGCAATTTAGGATTGCATTGGCTTTTTTGGCTGCTGCCGCACACTGCTGGCTCATATTTAACTGGTTGTCCACTAAGACTCCAAGATCTCTCTCACAGTTACTGCTACTAAGGCTAGTTTCACCCAATCTATATATGTACTTTTGGTTTTTCTTGCCTAAATGTAAGACTTTACTTTCCTCTATATTTAATTTCATTTTGTTAGATAGGGCCCAGTATTCAAGTCTGTCAAGATCCATCTGGATCTTGAGCCTATCTTCTAGGGCAGTGGGTCTCAACCTGTGGGTTGGGACCCCTTTTGGGGGTCGAATGACCCTTTCACAGGGGTCGCCTAAAACCATCCAAAAACACATATTTTCAATGGTCTTAGGAATAATTTTATGGTTGGGGGTCACCACAACATGAGGAACTGTATTAAAGGGTCGCGGCATTAGGAAGGTTGAGACCCACTGTTCTGGGGTGTTAGCTATTCCTGCCAGCTTAGTATCATTCACAAATTTGGTAAGTTCCCCTTGTATTCCCTCATCTAAGTCACCAAAAATGAAATGGCCTTTTCTTACACGCAGTCTCCATGAAAGTTCTACCAAACAATTTGGCCTAGTTTTCCTTCCTTGGATGGTTAAGAGTATGCTTCAGGATATTGGCGAGGTTCCAAAATGGGTTATTTTAGGGCACAGGAAAAAATAAATGCAACCTCAGAACAAAAGCATGCAAGAAATCTGAGCTCGCTCCAGGCTAAGAAGCTTTAATTTAATTATGGAAAAAAACACAGGTTAAAAAAAAAAAATGATGTAAATGTTTCTTATTTGATAGACCTGATTTTTTATTTTTTATTTTTTTTTTAAACCAGTTTGACATTGTGACTTCTCTACCATTCTTAACAGGAACCAGGTCTGGGCTGATCCCATTTGCAAAGCATCGCTGTTATAGATTGTGCTCAATTTGTTTACAGTTGCAACATTTTGATATTATTGTATTTTTAGCTGGCAGCTATTAGAGTGATATGTGTTTGTCAGCGAACTGTTTGTCAAGGGCTAGTCTAGACATGATGTTTGTCAAACGGGGAATTTGCCTTGTGGTGGTGGGGGAATTTAATAAGCAGCCTGGGCAAGCCAGGTCTCATCTAGGCCTACCCTTCCGTGAACTGCGCATGGATGTTTTTGGTGATCGCGGTTTTTCATTAATTAATAAAGAAGCTGCAAAACGGTTTGTTTTGCCAGCAGCCAGGGTGGATCTGAAAGACTGCTTATGGAACGTGTTAAATGGAGGTGATTCATTTTATGCAACGAGAGAGAGGGGGGAGGGGGGGAAGGAGGGAGGGAGGATTGAGATGATAGGTAGGTAGATGGCTGGATAGATAGATAGATAGATAGATAGATAGATAGATAGATAGATAGATAGATAGATAGATAGATAGATAGATAGATAGATAGATACATAGATAGAGATAGATGATAGATAGATAGATAGATAGATAGATAGATAGATAGATAGATAGATAGATAGATAGATAGATAGATAGATAGATAGATATAGAATGAGAGATAAATGAGAGAGAGATGATAAGTAGGTGGATGGATGGATGGATGGATGGGTGGATGGGTAGATAGATAGATAGATAATAGATAGATAGATAGATAGATAGATAGATAGATAGATAGATAGATAGATAGACGGACAGACAGATGGGTGGGTGGATAGACAGACAGACAGGCAGATAGAATGAGACATGATAGATAGATAGATAGATAGATAGATAGATAGATAGATAGATAGATAGATAGATAGATAGATATGAGAGAGATGATAGGTAGGTAGATAGGTAGACAGACAGACAGTAGACGATAGATAGATAGATAGATAGATAGATAGATAGATAGATAGATAGATAGATAGATAGATAGACAGACAAGACAGACAGACAGACAGACAGACAGATAGAATGAGATGATAGATAGATAGATAGATAGATAGATAGATAGATAGATAGATAGATAGATAGAATGAGAGACATGAGAGAGAGAGATGATAGGTAGGTAGATAGGCAGACAGACAGACAGTAGCAGATAGATAGATAGATAGATAGATAGATAGATAGATAGATAGATAGATAGATAGATAGATAGACAGACAGACAGACAGACAGACAGACAGACAGACAGACAGACAGACGGGTGGGTGGGTAGGTGGATAGACAGACAGAGATAGAATGAGAGATTGATAGATAGATAGATGGAGATATAGTGTGTGTGTGTATTTGTTTTCATAGATTTTCGTAGACACCAAAATTTGCATATATATGAGAGAGAGAGAGAGAGAGAGAGAGAGAGAGAGAGAGAGAGAGAGAGAGAGGGAGGGAGGGAGGGAGGGAGGGAGGGAGGGAGAGGGAGAGGGAGAGGGAGAGAGATGATATAGATATATAGATATGTAGATGTAGATATAGATATAGATCTGTTCAGTGCAATTTTTTGGATTCACTCTCCAATAAGTTCCTTCCTTCAGCATCTGGAAGCAAATGTCTCTTTCTTCCAGGATGGTGTGGAGAAAGCAATACGTATTTTGTTGTTGTTGTTGTGTCCATGTGCCTCTGTCAGCTACCGACCGTTCTTGTTTTGGTCTCGCTGTCTTTGCGAAGCCTCGTAGCAACGTGGCAGAATCTAAGGCCGATTTCTAAAATCAGGATCAGGCTGGTTAGACGGGGCACAGCCAAACTATTTCGGGTTGGTGGACTAGGCAGGGAGGACTCTGAAATAAAATAATCTGAAAAGCAGTTCTGTGCTGTTATTGCCAAGAAAACAACACGAGGTGGTGTGTATATCAAATCCAGCTCAAGGGAGTCTTTGCTTTTATACTGCAAGTCAATCGGAATGTTCCTTTGCCTGGGAAAAGAATGTTTCCAAATTTAATTTGGGGCCTCCTGACAAATTCAAATGCATTAGCGGAATGAATGTATTAGGCGTGGGGGGGAGAAAGGACAGGCTAGTAATCCCAACACCAAGCGTTGAAGGTTTAAGGATGGGGAAGTCAGAATGAGACAAAGCTCCAGAGAACTGCAAACACCTTTTGGATAGAAAAGATGACCACGGGGAGATGCTGCAACGGTCGTAAGAGTGAAAAATGGTCATATGTCACTTTCCCCCCCCAAAATGCTGGTGTAACAGTCACTAAATAAACTACCTGTATCTTCAGTCCTTCCTTCCGAAATATCTCCGGGTATTTCGTTGTGCACTCAAGACCCTGTTGTTCCGCCAGACAGGGCTATCAACATAACAATTTTAAATTGGGTTTTAAATTCCCGGGGTTTTAAATTGAGCCGAATTCATTTAATAGTTTTAAACTATTTTAACTGATGTTGTCTTGTGTTTTTAATAGGCTGTACACCGCCCTGAGTCCTTCGGGAGAAGGGCGGTATAGAAATAAAATTATTCTATTCTATTCTATTCCTGTTCTTCTCAGGAGCCCAGGTGGAGTCAGCCTGATGCTCTCAAAATAACAATACTAAACTAAACTAAACTAAACTAAACTAAACTAATAAAATAAAATAAAATAAAATAAACTAATAAAATAAAATAAAATAAAATAATAAAATAAATAAAATAAAATAAAATAAAATAAAATAAATAAAATAAAATAATAAATAAAATAAATAAAATAAAATAAAATAAAATAAAATAAAATAATAAATAAAATAAATAAAATAAAATAAAATAAAATAATAAAATAAAATAAAATAAAATAAAATAAAATAATAAAATAAAATAAAATAAAATAAAATAAAATAAAATAAAATAAAATAAAATAAAATAAAATAAAATAAAATAAAATAAAAATAATTATCTCTTTTATTCAATAAACATGAAACACAGTCAACTGAACATTTTTAAATGTATCACAAATATCACTGACGGGTGCTGATGGTTGATACGGGTTGCTGCCAGCATCCTAGGTTGTTGCTGTGGTTGTTGTATAAAAATAATTATTATTATGATTAACAGTTGTCGATAAGAAAGACAAAAAAGTCTGGATAGTGGAAGTGGCAGTGCCTGGAGAGAGCAGAAGAGAAGAGAAGAGAAGAGAAGAGAAGAGAAGAGAAGAGAAGAGAAGAGAAGAGAAGAGAAGAGAAGAGAAGAGAAGAGAAGAGAAGAGAAGAGAAGAGAAGAGAAGAGAAGAGAAGAGAAGAGAAGAGAAGAGAAGAGAAGAGAAGAGAAGAGAAAGAACTGGAGAAGATAACAAAATACAAAGACCTACAAATAGAAATAAAATGACTGTGGCAAAGGCAAGCAAGAGTAGGACCAACAGTCACAGGCACCTTGGGTGCAATCTCCAAACAACTGGATTACCACTTACTTGAACACCATCGGCATTGACAAATTTGCCGTCAGTCAATTGCAGAAGGCAGCTTTACTTGGAACCGCTGCCATCCTGCAACTATATCTGTAACACCATCAAACATCCACATCTGCCTAGACCTCGTCTTTTATAAGGACTCAATAGGCAGACAAAAAGCCAAACTCAGTCTGAACATCTGGCTGACAGTGCGATGATTGATGATGATGATGATGATGATCTCCCAGTGAGGCACTACCTTGACGTGGTTGTGGGGCTTGTGTGCTCTGAGGAAGATGAGAGTTATGCCAGAAGTTCAACCATACTGGACAGGTGTCATCAGAGAATAATAACAACAACAATAACAACAACAACAAAACAATGACGATATCAGCAGCAGCAGCAATAACAATAATAATAATAATAGATTGATACCTAGGATGCTGGCAGCAACCCATATCAGCCGTTAGAACCAGTCAATGCTACTTGTGATATATTTTAAATGTCCAGTTGACCTTCATATTTAATGAATAAAAGAGATAATAATAATAATAATAATAATAATAATAATAATAATAATAATAATAATAATAATAATAATAATAATATCAGCAGCAGCCATTAGCACCAGTCAATGGTATTTGTGACACATTTTTAAATGTCCAGTTGACTAAGTTTCATATTTGATGAATTAAAGAGATGATAATGATAATAATCCACAACCCTTGGAAAAGAGACCACCAGGAAATCCCAGCACTTCCGGCTAGCCAAAGCCAGCATCTTTAAAGAAAGTAACAGCGAAGCAAAGTGCGAAGTCCCCCCACCAGACTTCTTCCTTCCTTCCTTCCTTCATTCATTCATTCCTTCCTTCCTCCCCTTCCCTCCCTCTTCCTTTCCTTCCCTCCTCTTTCCTTCCCTCCTTCCTTCCTTCCCTTCCCTCCCTCTTTCCTTCCTTTCCTTTCCTTCCTTCCTCCTTCCCTCCCTCCTTCCCTCCCTCCTTCCCTTCCCTTCCTCTTTCCTTCCTTTCCTTTCCTTTCCTTCCTTCCTCTTTCCTTCCCTCCTTCCCTTCCCTCCATCTTTCCTTTCCTTTCCTTTCCTTCCTTCCTCCCTCCCTCCCTCCCTCCATCTTTCCTTTCCTTCCTTCTTTCCTTTCTCCTTCCCTCCCTCCCTCTTTCCTTCCTTTCCTTTCCTTTCCTTCCTTCCTCTTTCCTTCCCTCCTCCCCTTCCCTCCCTCTTTCCTTCCTTTCCTCTCCTTCCTTCCTTCCTCCCTCCCTCCCTCCATCTTTCCTTTCCTTTTCTTTCCTTCCTTCTTTCCTTTCTCCTTCCCTCCCTCCCTCTTTCCTTCCTTTCCTTTCTTCCTTCCTCCTTCCCTCCCTCCCTCCCTCTTTCCTTTCCTTTCCTCTTTCCTTCCTTTCCTTTCCTTTCCTTCCTTCCTCCTTCCCTCCCTCCCTCCTTCCTTCCTCCTTCCCTCCCCCTTTCCTTTCCTTTCCTTCCTTCCTTCCTTCCTTCCTTCCTTCCTTCCTTCCTTCCTTCCTTCCTTCCTTCCTTCCTTCCTTCCTCCTTCCCCGCCTCGCAGAAGGGGGCATTCAGCCTCTCCTGGAACCGGCGGGGGTGGTGGGGAGGCGGGGGGGGGCTCTCCATTCGGTCCTCCTCGTCGGGCCGGCCCGATCTCCGTCGGGGGCTGGGAAGCCAAAGAAGAAACCAGAAGAAGAAGAAGAAGAAGAAAGGGGGGGGGGCGAGGCGAGGCGCTCCTTCGACGAGTCCAGGGTCGGCGGCTCCGACGCCAGCAGCCGCAATCCGAGCGCCGCGTTGGCAGAAGCGGAGCCCGGGCAGAGGGAGCCAGAGGGAGCCGGGAGACCCCCGCCGGGGGACACCTCCCCCCCCCCGCGCCCGCCCTTGGCTAATTGGCTGGAGAACCCCCCTCCCCCCAAGAGACATTTGCATAATTAGAGGCGGAGGAGGCTCAATTCTTTATCTCCCTCTCCACCCCCCCTCCGCGGAGGAAGCCCCCTCCTCCCTCCATCCCTCCATCCCTCCATCCCTTCCTTTTTTTCCCCCATCCTGTCTTTTTTTTTTTGGGGAGGGGGTCTCTCTTTCTCCCCCCCTTCTCTCTTTTTTTTAAAAAACCCCTCCCCTCCCCCTCCCTCCCTCCCTCCCCCCCCCCCCACCGCGAAGTGGGGGGGAAGAACCCGCCAGCCAGGACCGCATTTGGGGATGCGCCGCCGAGGGAATGAGACGCGGCGCAGCTGGCCCCCAGCCCTCGAGTCCAGCTGGCGGCAGGGCAAGCGGAGCCGGCGGCTGGCTATGGGGCAGCGATCCAGCCCTGGGAGCAGGAGGAGGAGAGCCCCCGGTCAGAGGACGCTGCCGGTACGCCGGGAGGAATCGGGGGGCTCGGAGGGGGGGATGGGGGAGGAAGAGAGAGAGAGAGAGAGAGAGAGAAGGAGGAAGAGGAGGAGGAGGAGAAAGCGGGTTCAAGGAGGCTGCGGGGGTCGCGCGGCGGTTTTGAAGGCTGTCGCCGAGCCGAGATGGGGCGCAACTTGACGGAGGGGGAAATAGGAGCGTCCTGAAGCTCTCCTAAAAATTGGGGGGGGTGGAGGGTGGGAAAATAGAGGGGGAACGGAGGGAAGGAAGGAAAGAGAGAGAGAGAGAGAGAGAGAGAGAGAGAGAGGAGAGAGAGCCATGAAGGAAGGAAGAGAGAGAAAGAAGAGAGAGAGAGGAAGGAAGGGAAAAAAAGAAAAGAGAGAGGGGTAGAGAGGAAGGAAGGAGAAGGAAGGAAGGAAGGAAGTAAAAGAGAGAGAGAGGAGGGAGGGAGGAAAAGAGGGAGGAAGAAAAAGAGAGAAAGAAGAAAGAGAAAGAAAAAAGAAAAAAGAGAGAAAGAAAGAAAGAAGGAAAGAAGGAAGGAAGGGAGGGAGGGAGGGAGAAGGAAGGAAGGAAGGAAGGAAGAAAGGAAGGAAGAAAGGAAGGAAAAGAGAGAGAAAGGAGAGGGAGGGAGGGAGGAAAAGAGGGAGGAAGAAAAATAGAGAAAGAAGAAAGAAAAAAGAAAGAGAAAAAAGAAAGGAAAGGAAAGAAAGAAAGAAAGAAGAAAGAAGGAAGGAAAGGAAGGAAGAAAAGAAAGAAAAAAGGAAGGAAGAAAGAAAGAAAGAAAAAAGAAAGAAAGAAAAGAAAGAAAGAAAGAAAAAAAGGAAGGAAGAAAGAAAGAAAAAAAAAGAAAGAAAGAAAGAAAAGAAAGAAAAGAAAGAAAGAAAGAAAGAAAGAAAGAAAGAAAGAAAGAAAGAAAGAAAGAAAGAAAGAAAGAAAGAAAAGCAACAGGAGTCTCCTGCTGCTATTAACCTGCTATTGGAGTCTCAGGATTACAATTGCGCATGATACTCTTCTACATAATATCCTTGCTCAAGGTGGCCATCCCATGCCGGTGTGATGGGGGGTGGGGGGTGGGGTGGGAGAAATGGAGGCGGAGGGGCAGCCTTGAAAAAAAGTCCCAGTTTACCTGCAGCCTGAACCTCTGCCAACTGATCTGGAAAGAAGCCCTCGCAGCCTTTGCCTTCCAAGCAAAGAGTTGCCGCAAAGGAGTTTGCCAGGTGCCTTTTCGAAGTTGCCAAGGTCTGCCTGCAAACTCCAAAGAGGGCTCCCGGTTAGCAAAGTTATACATGGATGGTAGATTTTGCTTTCGCTTTGCTTGGTTTTGCAAGGAGGTAGTTTGCTTAAGAGAAGAAGAAGAAAAAAAATGCACTTCAAAGGGGAAAGGGGTTGTTGTAGGATTGCATATATATTTTTGCTTGCAGGGTTTGTTTTCAAGTTGTTGTTGTTGTTGTTGTCGTCGTCGTCGTTTTAATGATGCCTTTCATGCAAATAGTGACAATACGTGTTAGCGGATCTAAGAGGGCGGTCATTCCCGTGGTCTCTGTGTCTGGGATAATCTGCTTATCCTTTGACCAACAGGTTGATGTGTTTTAAGAAAAGGGGGAGGGTTGACACTGGAAGTTAAAGACATCTGCATTCTCCCCTTCCTGAGTCCCCAGGATTATTCCTCTGAACGCTCCATCTCGGGCAACATGGCAACGTTGGTAAAACGGGATCATGAATAGACACGTTTTGTAGGAATCTATTATCCTTTCTCTCCTCTGTCCAATGATTTCCTCTTAATCAAGGGGTGAGGGAGTAAAAAATGGATAGTAAACCTGATGGCATCCATCACTTTGTGAGTAAGGCTGAAGGCACCCCGAGCAGATAACGGAAATAAATGTTTGTTATTGCCTAAGAGTCCTTCTTCCTGCCGTGGTCGGTTGGCGATCTGGAAACGAAGGATCGGTGGCAGGTTGAATCTGAATTTGCAGAAAGATGCTTTGAGAGGATGGAGTGGAGAGTTGAGAAGATGGTTGGCTTGATTGACGCCAGACATGGTTCTCTTGGGGTGGGTGGTGGGGGGGATGGACATCTCTTAAGGGTGACCGAGTAGTTCTTTCTACTAACACCATGTGTTTTCTCTTTCCCCAGAACGTGTTCATTTTCCTGCTTTTCTTGGAACCGTTTAACTGCTTTGCAAGCTACAGTCGGGCCAGTGAACTCTTCTACAGCATCAATGAAGGACTCCCCGCTGGGTTCCTCATCGGGAATCTAGCTCAGGATTTACAGCTGGCAGAGGGAGAAGGAAAGGTGAGGAAGCAGGAGACCGAGCAATGGGGGAAGAGTCCTCTTTCCTTCAGCTTTGCCTCCCAAGGACTGGGAAGCCAATACATCAACCTGGACAATCAGACAGGTATTCTGTGCACCTCAGCCCAGGAAATTGACCGAGAAACACTCTGTTTGGAGGATAATGTTGGCTCCACCGTGGTTTCGTCTTCTTCTTCTTCTCCGCTTCCATCCTCCGAGTCATGCTTGCTCTTGCTAGATGTTCTGGTGTTACCCCAGGAGTATTTCCGTCTGGTCAAGGTGAAGATCGCCATCCATGACATCAATGATAACGCACCCTGGTTCCCTGTGCCGCAGATACACCTCTCCGTGCCTGAAAATTCACCCGTCAATACCCGGTTAGCTATAGAGCATCCGGCGGTGGACCCGGACATGGGAACCAATGGGGTGCAGACATACCAACTCCAAGAAAATTACGGGGTTTTTACGTTGGACGTGGAGGAGAATGAAAGTGGAGAGAGAACACCTTATCTTATTGTCATGGGTACCCTGGACAGGGAGGCCACCGACCAATATGTCACTCTTATAATTGCAGAGGATGGTGGCATTCCACCACTGGTGGGTAGCGCCACACTCACCATTGGCATCAGTGACATTAATGACAACTGTCCCCAGTTCAATGAGACTCAAATCAGCGTCACCATCTTTGGAAACTCTAGCATCGGGTTGCACATAGCTTCGGTCCATGCTGTGGATATCGATCACGGAATCAATGCCGAGATAAGCTATTCCTACAGCCAAAAAGTTTCTTTCCTGTCCCGCACCCTCTTCCGTCTTAACGAAAGTACGGGAGTGATTAAGTTATTCAAGAGGATTAATGGTGACACACCTCTTCTGCATCGGCTGAGTGTCTTGGCCAACGGTCCCGGTTGTATCCCGGCAGTGATAACCGTGTTGGTATCCATCATCAAAGTCACCATGAGACCTCCTGAAGTCATTCCTCGCTTTATTGCTAACGAAGCAGAAGGGGTGGTTTATTTGAGAGAGTTGGAACCCATCCACACCCCCATTGCTTTTTTTACCATCAAGGACCCCGATGAAAAATATAAAGTCGACTGCTATTTGGAGGGGGATGGCCCTTTCCAATTGACCCCTTATCAACCCTATCGCAATGAGTATCTTTTGGAGACTACCAAGGCCTTGGATTATGAGGTTCAGCAGTTGTACGAGGTCTCGGTGGTTGCGTGGAATACCGAGGGGTTTCATGTGAATAAAATCATCAAAGTGCAGGTTCTGGATGATAATGACAACTCTCCCGTTTTCTCTGAAGCCTTGGTAGAATTATCGATAGAGGAAAACAATGCCCCCCACGCATTTTTGACCAAACTGCATGCCACGGATGCCGACAGCGGAGAAAGAGGCCAAGTGTCCTATTTCCTTGGGCCCGAGGCGCCTTCCTATTTTTCCTTAGACAAAGTTACTGGGATCCTTACTGTTTCTACCCAGCTGGATAGAGAGGAACGTGAGAAATACCGCTACACCGTCCGAGCTGTGGATTCTGGCCTGCCCCCGCGAGAATCCATCGCCACCGTGACCCTCTCTGTGTTGGATAAAAATGACAACAGCCCGAGATTTATCAACAAGGATTTCAGTTTCTTCGTACCGGAGAATTTCCCGGGCTTTGGTGAAATTGGAGTTATAAGTGTCACCGATGCAGACATTGGGCAAAACGGATGGGTAGCCCTTTCTGTGGTCAACAGGAGTGATATTTTTGTGATTGACACTGGCAAAGGTGTGTTGAGAGCCAAGGTCTCTCTCGACAGGGAACAGCAGAGCTCCTATGTCTTGTGGGTTGAAGCAGTAGATGGGGGTGACCCGCCTTTGTCCTCGACGGCTAAGATCACCATCCTCTTACTAGACATCAATGATAATCCCCCCTTGGTTTTGTTTCCCCAGTCTAACATGTCTTACCTTCTAGTCCTTCCTTCCACGTTGCCCGGCTCTCCTATCACTGAAGTCTATGCCATAGATAACGACACCGGTATGAATGCCGTTATTGCCTACAGCATTATCGGGAGGAGAGGTCCTCGGCCGGAGTCCTTCAAGATCGACCCCAAAACAGGCAACATCACCTTGGAAGAGTCGCTCATGCAAAACGATTACGGCCTGTATCGCCTTCTGGTGAAAGTTAGCGACCACGGCTATCCAGAACCTCTACATTCCACCGTCATGGTCAACCTCTTCGTCAATGACACCGTGAGCAACGAGAGCTACATCGAAAGCCTTCTGAGGAGAGAGTCCGACATCAATATTGAGGAGAAAGAACCCCAAATTTCCATAGAGCCCACCCACCGGAGAGCAGAGGCCGTGTCCTGCATGCCTACTTTGGTGACCCTCTCCATAATAAGCTTGAGTTCCATCAGCCTGGTGACAGGTATGGGGATTTATATTTGCCTAAGGAAGGGGAAAAAATACCACAGAGGGGACGAGGGTTTGGAAGTTCAAATCCCATTAAATGGGAGAATTGACCTACATCGGCTAGAGAAGAAACCGGTGGAAATTTCCAATATCTGATGCTTTTTCACAGACCCTATAGACTCACACCAAAAAACAACAACAACAACAACAACAATAACAGTGATCTATTTTCCTTCCCTAAACTCTGGATTGGGTTTTCAACAGTGGGGTGTGATTTAAGACTGCTGGTTTATAACTTACTTGTAAACAGCTGTTTATAGGTTTTTAAGAAAAAAAAATGAAAGAAAAGAAAAAGAGAAATTCATTGTACAGATGTTTTTTAAAAAAAAAAACGAAAAGCTAGTGAACTGACTGTATAGATCTGTCACCTGCATTTCTCGATAAGTCAGTACGCATAAAATCAAAGGTAAGACAATGACTTCCTTCATTTATTTTTTTTGACCACAAGGGGGCATTATTACCCATTCTTACAAATCGAAAACCGTCGAAGAGAAAAATTTAAAAAAGGTACATTTTAAGATGTATTGTTGTCACACCTCGGCCACCCTCTGCTGGGAGAAAAGAAAGTATGAGTTTGAAGCGTAATGCATACATATTCCATTGTACACGTGTGAAATCGTCAAGGGGGGAAAAAACTGCACGGGTAAATCAGAGAAAGAGTTTTTGTTAGTTCAGTCAAACTTCCATAGAATTTCTTGGAAGCCCACCATCAGAAAATGAGCTTGTGTTGAGAAGAAGAGCCTTGGTGGCGCAGTGGACTAAGTGCTGTTAAAGTAGCACTTAGCTGCCAGCTGCCTGCAATTACTGCAAGTTCGAATCTCACCAGGCTCAAGGTTGACTCAGCCTTCCATCCTTCTGAGGTAGGTAAAATGAGGAGCCGGATTGTGGGGGCAATAAACTGATTTTGTATAAAAAAGAACACCGCTTGAGGGGGGGGAGCAAAAGCCCTACTAAGCAGGTATATACAAAACTATGAAGGCTATTGCTTAATGCATTGTAAGCCGCCCTGAGTCTCCGGAAGAGGGCGGCATATAAATCGAACTAATAAATAAATAAATAAGTGAAATGCTCACTTCTTTTGTCACTGCAGGCAACTAGTAAAATTACTGTGGTGGCCGATCCATCATCCCAAAATGTTTTGATCAATATTTCATGGAAACAGTTGACAAAAATGCTTCTATCCATAGGCACATGGGACAGAGAAAGGGGTTGTGTTAGCTGATCTCCACCCTAGCTGAAGTCCTTTTGTTAGCATGTAGCAGCATTAGCACTGAGACTTATATACCGCTTCACGGTGCTTTGCAGCCCTCTCTAAGAGGTTTACAGAGTCAGCATATTGCCCCCAACAATCTGGGTTCTCATTTTACCCACCTCGGAAGGCTGACTCAGCCTTGAGCTAGTCAGGATCGAACTCCAGACAGTGGGCAGAGTTGGCCTGCAGTACTGCATGCTAACCACTGCACCACCACGGCAAGGAAAGAAGGAAAGGAAGGAAGGAAGGAAGGAATAGCACTTAGATTTATATACTGCTTTACAGTGCTTTACAGCCCTCTCTAAGCGGTTTACAGAGTCAATCTATTGCCCCCAGCAATCTGGATCCTCATTTTACCCACCTCAGGAGGACGGAAGGCTGAGTCAACCCTGAGCCTGGTGAGAATCGAACTGCTGGCAATCGGCAGTTCACCCAAATTGAGCCTGAAATACTGCATTCTAAGCACTGCGCCACCACGGCTGTGTCGTTGATGGACAACCCCTCTGAAAAGTTCTCTGTGCCTCGGGGTTGCTTTCGAAAGAGGCATAAGTGTATGTAGGGATTGTGGTGCAGTGGCCTAGAGGTGGAGCTCTCGCCTCACGATCAAGAGGCTATGAGTTCGATTCTAGGTAGAGACAGATATTTCTTTCTCTGGGCGCAATGAGAATATATCTGCTGGGAAAAAAAAAAACTCTGCATTGGCGACAAGAAGGGCATCCGGCCAGTAAACACAGCTTAGTTGTCCAGACTCTACCCTGCAAGGGATTATGGGGTCCTTAAAAGGGGATAATAAGTGTATGTAGGGATTCTATCCCCTGGGTATTCCAAAATGCAGTCAATTTGTTCCTCCATATATCTGCTGGTGGTTACACTACATTCCATGAGATGGAAGAATGTGTCGGGTTGCAGCCTAAATGCTGTATCACGAGGAAAGGGTGAAAGTCCAGTTGCATTGATGGATGCCCATTCCATGAAAATAGTGGTGGTTAATATAAATCCATGGAAAAGTTATGCAAAAAATATATACGAGAAAATTTGAAAGAAGGTTTTTTGGTTTGTTTTTGTTTTGTTCTGTTTTGTTTTGCAGAGACTTATTTATTAACTTTTTAAAAAAAATTCTCTGGAATTTGTGTGAAAGATCAGCGTCTAATTATTGATTTCTGGCTGCCATCCTTTTTCATTAATTTAGCATTCTGGATTATGCCCCAAATCACACACACACACACCTTAAAACTGATGCAATATTTCCCAGGCATTTACTCACCTTTCCTCCTCTCTCTGCAGCAAAGAGGTTATCAGCAATGCACACCTTCAATATTGATTTAAAAAAAAAGAATTGGGGGGAAGGAAGGAAAAAGAAAAAAAACCTTTTATTGTGTCGTGAGCCTGCATCAATTTTATCGGTATGAAACAAGGCATAAGGGTGTTGTTATGCATAAAAATGGACACTTTTTTCCCCTTGAGCTCTGACAATAACGTCTGTACTGTACCAAAAGTGTTTATATGTCTGAAAATTAAAAAAAAACCTCTCTATTTTCATAATTTTCTAAAATTGGTGAGCATTTTCTGGAGCCCTGATGATGTCTCTGTTTCATTTCTTTCTGGGTCAGGATATTTTGAAAGATGTGGAATACTGCAAATAGGAATCTAATTTACATCTTTAATCTGTGGTGAAATTCAATTTTTTTTATTACCGGTTCTGTGGGGGTGGCTTGGTGGGCATGGCAGAGGAAGGATCCTGCAAAATCTCCATTCACACCCCACTCCAGGGGAAGGATACTGCAAAATCCCCATTCCCTCACCACTCTGGAGCCAGCCAGAGGTGGTATTTGCCGGTTCTCTGAACTACTCAAAATTTCTGCTACGGGTTCTCCAGAACCTGTCAGAACCTGCTGAATTTCACCCCTGTTTTTAATCCATTTTAACTGGGATAAAGAAAATATTGTTGCTTGGAGCATGCAAGAGGTATAGAAAGGTAAATAAAGGTTAGAATGATTTACAATTCTTAGTAGATTTGCCAGCTCCCTCAATATGCCACCTTACTTACTAGAGTCCTGCAAGATCTTCTTAGAACCTGTGTGGGCCATGTATAATCATATGAATAAGTGTTCTGTGTTCCAAACACGACAAACCCTCTGTAGTTAAATAAATGTTCCCTTTATTAGGAGCGCCACACACACTCTCACACACACACAGACACACACACAGCAGGCTAACAAGTCTGTCCGGCAGAGAGATGAATAGTTGTCGGTCACAGCTATTCATCTCTGCCCCCTGCCTTTTATCCCCAGAGGTGGGGCTTTGCTAGCAGTGGTGGCTCTTCCATCCCAAGGACCGGCCCATAGATTTCCACTGCTCTCCTCTCCTCTGCCTTCTGCACATCCGCATGTCAGGCACCGGACCCAGCTGTTCCTCCTCTTCCTCATCAGCCACCTCCAGACCTGGGGGCTGTTGACTCTCCATCGGAGGGCTGATGGATGGCCCAGGCTCCACCTCTGTCTCTATCTCTGACAGCTCCATTCCTTCTTCTCCCTCAGAGCTCTCAGGTTGCCTTGATGCTGGCCCTGACTCCCACGATACCTCCTCCTCATCTGATTCGGCTGCTGGAGGGGTCGGCAGCTAACAGGCCACAACAATGAGAGAGGGGGGGGGAGGGAGGGAGGGAGGGAGATGGTCAGTTAGGAAATAGGAAATATAAATAAATAAATGCAATAAGTCAGTCATATCAGTGACAACAGTAGTAGTTGTTGTTTTTTAAATAATGGAAAATATAGTCATTCGCAAGTGGTAGTTACTGTGTTTTCCCAAAAATAAGACCCTGTCTTATATTTTTTTGAACCCTGAAATAAGTGCTTGGCCTTATTGCCATGCGCTCAAAAGCCCAATTGGGCTTATTATCAGGGGATGTCTTATTTTGGGGGAAACGGGGTATTAACCCACAAGATATTTCTAACCATGCACAGGTAGCCTTCAACTTGGAACCATTAATCTGGATGAGAACTTCCAATGCTAAGGGATGCAGCCATGAAGTGAATTGTGCCCAATGTTATGACCTGGCTTGCAGTCATTAAGCAAATCACCACTGTACTTAAGTGAGTCACACACTTAACTTTGCTTGTGGGAAGCCAGCTGGGAAGGTTTCAAATGGTAAATCATGTCACCTTGGGATGCTGCCACCGTGTTCAGGCATGTCAGTTGGCCAGTGCCTGGATTTTGTTCAATTCAATTCAATTCAAACCTTTATTGTCAATGCACAACATGTGTACAATTAAATTGAAATTGTGGGGATGCTGCAATTGTCATATCTGCGAGGAACGGTTGTAAGTCACTTTTTCCAGCGTGGTCATAACCTTGAAGGGTTCATAAATGAATGATTTTAGTCTTTTTTAGTTTTTTAGCTTTTTAAATTTCATTGGGTTTTAATTCGAATTGTTTTAAATTGGGCCAGTTATGTAATTCTTTTAATAATTTTAAATTTTGTATTGGCATGTGTTTTAGTTCTGGCTGTGCACCGCCCTGAGTCCACTAGGAGAAGGGCGGTATACAAATTGAAAGAAAGAAAGAAAGAAAAGAAAGATTATAAATTGAAGACTATGTGTAGACTGACTGAAATAACATGAGATGAGTAGAATAGAAATGGAAATAAGGGAAATAAGGGAAATGGAAATGGAAATGGAAAGAATAGAATAGAGTAGAGTAGAGTAGAGTAGAGTAGAGTAGAGTAGAGTAGAGTAGAGTAGAGTAGAGTAGAGTAGAGTAGAGTAGAGTAGAGTAGAGTAGAACTTGGAGGTCATCAAGTCCAACCCCCACCCAAGTAGGAGACCCTATACCATTTCAGATAAATGGCAGTCCAGTCTCTTCTTGAAACCTTCCAGTGATGAAGCTCCTACAACTTCTGAAGGCAACATCTGTTTCATTGGTTGTTTGTTCTCGTTGTCGGAAAATTTCTCCTTATTTCTAGGTTGACTCTCTCCTTGTTCAGTTTCCATCCATTGTTCCTTCTCTGGCCTTTGGGTGCTTTGGAAAATAGCTTGACCCTCTCTGTGACATCCCCTCAAATATTGGAAGACTGCTTTCATGTCTCCCCTGGTCTCTTCTCTTCTCTTCACTAGACTAGCCCAGTTTGTGCAACCGTTCTTCGTATGTTTTAGTCTCCAGTCCCCTAATCATCTTGGTTGCTCTTCTCTGTACTCTTTCTAGAGCAGTTCTGGCGAACACTGGGAGATGATCTTCCAGATGGTCTTACAGTTTCTGGTCTTCCGGTTTCTGGCATGCATGCATGCGCAAAGCCCAGCTGTCCGGTGCGCATATATGCACCAGAAACCACAAGAGCAGCTGCCCGGTGCGCATGTGCACACAGAGAAGATGATCTTCCAGTTTCTGTCACCCACATGGGCACCGGCCACTTGGTCTTCCAGTTTCTGGCACGCATGCACGCGCGAAGACCAGCTGGCTGGTGCACATGCACATGCACACGCCGGAAACCGGAAGATCATTTTCCTGGGATATGCATGCACACTGGGCAGCTGCTCTTACAGTTTCCGGTGCTCCCATGCATGTGAAAACCAGCTGGCTGGCGGGCCGGAACCCGGAAGAGCAACGGGCGATGGCTCGCATACCCGGAGAGATGGCTCTGTGTGCCACTTCCAGCACATGTGCCATAGATCACATCATAGTTCTAGAGTCTCGACATCTTTTTTGTAGCGTGGTGATCAAAACTGGATGCAGTACTCTAGGTGAGGTCTTACTAAGGCTTTATAGAGTGGTATTAGTACCTCACGTGACCTTGGTTGAATCCCTCTGTTCATGCAACTTTTATTTCTTGTCTTTTGGCCTGTGATATTTCAGGTTCCTTCTGTCCGCAAATCCCTATTTTCAGTTGCAACCAGGGGTGAAATGTAAAATTTGTTACTACCGGTTCTGTGGGTGTGGCTTGGTGGTGGTGGGTAATGTGACTGGATGGGCGTGGCCAACTTTTTTTTTTTTTAACTTTTCAAAGCATTTTTTCTAATGCTTTGAAAAGCCTCTGCCGATCAGGCAACTCAGCTGGGATCGTCAGAGACTTTTCAAAGCATTTTTTTTACCACCTCTTCGGCCAAGAGGTTGCAGAAAAAAATGCTTTGAAAAGCCTCTGACGATCCCAGCTGAGCCGCGCGATCATCAGAGGCTTTTTTTTTTACTTTTAAAAGCATTTTTTCATCGGAAGAGGTTGTAGAAACAATGCTTTTAAAAGTAAAAAAAAAAGCCTCAGATGATTGTGCGGCTCAGCTGGGCATGGTGTGTGTGTGTGGGGGGGGCGCAGGGATTTTTGCTACCGGTTCTCCGAACCACCAGCCGCCATCGCTACCGGATCAGGCGATTCGGTCCGAACCGGGAGCATTTCACTCCTGGTTGCAATTCACAAACAATGAGCAATTTGGTATCTCAATCTGGGTTATATATATATATTTTCATAATCATAATCGTAAGTTTATTTGTCAAGCATATAACAGGTAAAAGTATAAACATAATTTGAACACATGAAAAGAGTAAGAGTAAAAAGGAATATTAGGACAGGGACGCTAGGCACGCTGGTGCTCTTATTGCATGCCCCTTTCAGATCTCTTAGGAATGGGGTGAGGTCAACAGCAGACAGTTTAAGGTTAAAGTTTTGGGGGTTTGGGGAAGAAACTACAGTCTGGTAGTGCATTCCAGGCATTGACCACTCTGTTATTTGTGGGCCAGGCCTCTCTTTTGTGATGCAAACCTTGTGATATTCATTGATTGGAAAAGATTTGATATGCATTAGGAAAGCTCAGGTACTTTCTGCATTCATTAATTTCACTTATGTCATACCCAGATAAGGTTTGTTGGCTGCATCAAGAAGTATGTTGCCTGAACTTGCAGTTCAATAGTTATCAGTGTTAAAGACATTATAGTCTTTCATTTCTTGGTATCTCGCCTTCATTATTTTTGCAAATAACTCAAGGGGGCCGACATATCCAACACACATTCCTCCTCCTATTTTCCTAACAACAGTTATGTGAGGTGTGAATGAAGGTTCAATCATCCAAGCCAAAAGCATCTAAAAAGGTTAAATCATGGCACCTGGACCAAAATTTATTAATTAGGTGAGTTGGGGCTGGGAATGACTGGCCCAAAGTTATCCAACTGGCTTTCATGGCTAAGGTGGGACTTGAACTCAGAGTCTCCTGTTTACTAGTCTGGTGCCATAACCACTAGACCATACTGGCTCTCGTATTGCTCATGATGCATAAAATTTATCCGCACTCTAGCAATAAATGTTAGTGATGATTGCTGAGTGGAGCTTTCTCTAAGTTAAACAATATACCACCGACACATTTGAAATAGATAGAGGCCTTTTTCTTCATCTTGATTGACAGGCTGAACGTACCTCTAACTAATCAATCATGGGAGCTGGCCATTATAGTGAGATGCCAAATCCCATTGCTTTAAGACTCCAAATTTCATCGCCGTCAGCTGCTATGGGAATTTATTTAACAGAGGCTGTTCAGAAGTTCTCTTTCAATGGTAATTCTTGATCAAAAAAAAAAAATCATCATTTAGCTTTATGTGTGTGTGTGTGTATAAAATTCCCTATTAAGTAGCCCTAGGCTATTCCTTTTTCCTCACTCTTAAAGGGCTAGCTGCTTTAAGAAGTTGCAGATGGATAAGAAGGCTTGTAGTTGAGAGAGATTTGTTCATTCCTAGCAAAAGCAGCATTTTAATTATGGATTTCCTGAATTATAAGCTTTACAAGTTCTATTCTCTGGTTTTCCAAATGTTGCATAGTTTACATATTATCTGAGACCACAGAAATCTCTCTCTCTCTCTTTCTCTTTCTCTTTCTCTTTTCTCTCTCTCTCTCTCTCTTTCTCCCCCTCTACCTCTCTGTCTGTCTGTCTGTCTGTCTGTCTGTCTGTCTGTCTATCTATCTATCTATCTATCTATCTATCTATCTATCTATCTATCTATCTATCATCTAGTTATCTACTATTTAGTTATATCTATCTATCTATCTATCTATCTATCTATCTAGGTAGCTAGCTAGCTAGCTAGCTAGCTATTTAGTTATAGCTACTTAGCTATCAAGCTATCTAGCTATGTGTGTATGCATGTACATTGTTGTTGGCTAATTGTTTTAATTAGCCAATTAAAACAATGGCTAATGGAAGTCAATGTGTCAATTTCCACATTGACTTCTATTAGTTGAGTTCAGTCAATGGCTGAAATAAAAGTAATTCCACTGAAACGATAAACTGCCAAACTCAAAATGTTTTGCTGGAATACTCCCAAGTTGGCTGCGTCAAGAAGGACACAACACTTTTAACTTTCCATGCTCCACATGGACCAATACTTGGAACATTTCATCATCCTGACTAGTAGTAAACAATTGAAACTTGGAACAAGTCTCACGGTCCCCACCCCAGAGAGGTAGATGTGATGGCAATCCATGATGACCGCTACCTATAAGTAATCTTCAGGGGGAAAAAAATTGGGCAAGAGACGATTTTGTGGTTGTTGTTATTGTATTTTAGTTGGAAATGATTTGAATGCCCTTTAGCATTTATTTACTTTATGTGTTTGCAATCTGATTAGTGAGTACGTATTAGTCAGGCAAAGATCAGCAGATATGCTAGACTTCTCTGCCTGGTTTTACTAGGGCTGCATGAAGAGGGATAAACAACATTCAGGAAAACAGAAAGCAAGAGTAAACTCTCTGCTGATAGTTTTGCATTTCCTAGGGAGCCAATGCTGAACAAAGCCTAAACCTAACCTTGAAATCTCAGCACTGAAGAAAAGCACACACCCAAACAATTTGCTGTTAATCTTTGTACTGTACTTTTACTTCATTCAGGAGCTATGCTTTATGCTTACAGATTTACAGCTAGCTTTACCTCAAGGGCAATTTCTCCCTCCAAAGAATACCCTCCATCTGAAAGAAAAATAACTTAGGAATCACCTGCATCTGAGGCCTTCTTGGTCTCCCAGAGAGAATTCACACAATATGGTAAACCACTCTTGCTAGGCGCCATAGATGCATCCATTGTTTCTCTCCTCTCTCAGATCACTGTAGCAAAATCTTGTAGAAAGTTAGCACCCACCCCTCTCCTAGAAGAATGAAATATTCTAGGAAATATTAAAAAGGCAGAATATTATATTTTCCCTTTAGAAACATGTTTCTAAAGACATAAACGCAAAGCCTCAGCTCCCTGCCCTCCCCGCACAGCAGATATTTTGGTGCCAACCTATCTACAAGACAAAAGACTGGGCCAATCTATCTACAACACAAAAGACATGGCCCTCAGGACATGATAGGATTACCCCTCACTCAAGATCCAAATCAGGACAAAGCCATTAAGCCATAATAGGAATTGCCCAAAGCCCCTTCATTACATCATCACCCAGCAAGATTCAACCAGGCCTGAGACTCAAGACAACCTACAAAGTTACTCCTTCATAGCCCCATGGGAGTCTGACAACCAATCAGAATACATTCCTTACACAGGAACAAGAAGTTCCAAGGCGGGGCCCAAGAGAGGGTATAAATGTCTCTCCCTCTTTCACCTATGTGCTCTTTTTGCCCAGGACCTCAAACCATGTGGTCCTGTCCATCATTAAACCATCTTTCCAAGCAGTCTCCATATTTCCTCTTTCCCTTTTTCTGTTTCCTGTCCCTTCTTCCTTGCTCAAATGCAAAAGGGGAAACATTTCTCCTTTTGTTTTGTTTTTAGTTTGATTTGATAGCCCTCTGCCAGTGAAAACGGAGCTCGGGGGGGGGCTGAGCTCTGTTTTCACTGGCAGAGGGTTGCAAGAGGCCGTCATGGCTGAAAACGGGGCCCCCGCACACAGCTCCATTTTCACTAGCAGAGGGATCTTGGGCCGGTCCTTTGCTGTTTCCAGGCCAGCCACACAGATCTAAGTATCCATAGGCCAGATCCAGCCCGCGGGCCTTGTGTTTGAGACCCCCTGGTATAGGGTCTCCTGCTTGTGCAGTGGCTTGTACCACAAGACCTCCAAGATCCCTTCCAACTCCGTTGCTCTGTTATTTCTGAGTTGTTAGACAAAGCGGGTGAATGAATATTTTTAGACAAAATCATACCCTAGGCAGGCTAAAAGCCAGCTCAGTTTTAGACAGACTAAACTATTCATGCCAGAGCAGTGATGCCAGGTAGTAAAACAGGGAATCCCCCCAGTCTGCCTGGAGCTCCCTTGAATAAGAATAAGAATAAGAATAAGAATAAGAATAAGAATAAGAATAAGAATAAGAATAAGAATAAGAATAAGAATAAGAATAAGAATAAGAATAAGAATAAGAATAAGAATAAGAATAAGAATAAGAATAAGAATAAGAATAAGAATAAGAATAATTTTATTTCTATACCGCCCTTCTCCCGAAGGACTCAGGGCGGTGTACAGCCTATTAAAAACACAAGACAACATCAGTTAAAATAATTTAAAATTATTAAATGAATTCGGCTCAATTTAAAACCCCAAGAATTTAAAACCCAATTTAAAATTATTATGTTGATAGCCCAGCCTGGCGGAACAACAGGGTCTTGAGTGCACAACGAAATACCCGGAGGTCGGAGATCTTACGCACTTCCGGGGGCAGTTCATTCCACAGGGCTGAGGCTCCCACAGAGAAGGCCCTCCCCCTGGGTGTCGCCAGCCAACATAACTTGGCCAATGGTACCCTGAGGAGACCCTCTCTGTGGGATCGAACTGGCTGGTGGGAGGCTATTGGTGGCAGAAGTCGGTCTCGAAAGTACCCGGGTCCCATGCCATGGAGCGCTTTAAAGGTGGTAATATATGTCCCTCAGTTGCAATGGATGATGGTGTCACATCATCAACATGGATGTAATTCTGAACACGAGAGAGAGAGAGAGAGAGAGAGAGAGCACTATCTCTTAGCCAAGACTGTCTTGATCTAGCTTTGCATACAGAAAAGGGGGGGGGAAGACGGTGGTGAAATTCAATTTTTTTTTACTACCGGTTCTTGGGAGTGGCGTGGTGGGCATGGTGTGGCTTGGTGGGCGTGGCTTGGTGGGTGTGGCAGGGGAAGGATATTGCAAAATCCCCATTCCCTCCCCACTCCTGGGGGAAGGATATTGCAAAATCTCCATTCCCACCCCACTCTGGGGCCAGCCAGAGATGGTATTTGAACTACAGAGGTGGTTTTCTGAACTACTCAAAATTTCCGCTACCGGTTCTCCAGAACCTGTCAGAACCTGCTGGATTTCACCTCTGGTCCTAGAACATTGATATTGTAAAACCTCACTGGACAGATTATTGCATGCTGGATTGATTTTCTGTCTGCACATATTAAACAGGTAAATCTTATGGAATATCTCAGCAAAGTTTCCCTGCCCAAGAGGCTAAAACTGGAAACAAAGGTCTTCCGCTATCTATCTGAACTCTTGTTCCTTTGCCTTATTCAGATCTAGGTATCTCTTTTGCACTCTGTACCAGCCCAGAGAAATTTTTGCCACTCTGTTTTTTCTATGGCTGTGCGGGAAGGTGTCCCCAATTCCATGTTCCAAGTAATCTCCCATTGGTGTTACTCACATAAAGGTTAGTATTTATTAGTACTGTATGCCAATTTCATACAGTTTCATACAGTGTTCTGGACTGGACTGGACTAGACAAAAATAGAATAGAATAGAATAATAGAATAGAATAGAATAGAATAGAATAGAACAGAACAGAACAGAACAGAACAGAACAGAACAGAACAGAGTTCTGCAGTAACTCTACAGTAGAGTAGAGTAGAGTAGAGTAGAGTAGAGTAGAGTAGAGTAGAGTAGAGTAGAGTAGAGTAGAGTAGAATAGAATAAGGAATAGGAATAGGAATAGGAATAGGAATAGGAATAGGAATAGGAATAGGAATAGGAATAGAATATGGAACAGCACTGAAACAGAAACAGAAACAGAAACAGAACAGAACAGAACAGAGTAGAGTAGAGTAGAGTAGAGTAGAGTAGAATAGAATAAAGAATAGGAATAGGAATAGGAATAGGAATAGAATATGGAACAGCACTGAAACAGAAACAGAAACAGAAACAGAAACAGAACAGAACAGAACAGAACAGAATAACAGAGCTGAAAGGGACCTTGGAGGACTGCTAGTCCAACCATGTGAGACAAATGGTTGTCTAATCTCTTCTTAAAAATCCCAAGTGATGGAGCATCCACAGTTTCTGGAGGCAAGTCATTCCGCTCATTAATTGTCCTGCCTTTCTCTTTAGTTCTAGATCGGTTCCCTCCTTAATCTTAAACATGATATTTGGTCTGACCAAATCGCCTTCCCGTCTGCAGTATTTAAATGTGTGCGATGTGGAGCTCCTTCTTCCTTCCTTGTTTTTAAAACACCTTGTGGAAGTATCTTTGCTCCAACGGTTGTTAATCTTGTTAGCTGACTTGGCACAAAAATAAACACTTCATTCATGAAATATCACACTGGCCAGCGAGCAGACGAAGAGCAAGTGAAGGTGCTTTTTGTCTGATGTAATTAAGAGCGACAGAGAGAGCCGGTGCAAAATGAAATACAGTATCCCAGTGCAACATTTATTCTTACCAGATTTTCTCTGCTAAAAAGAAAGAAAGAAAAAAAAAAACGTACATGTATGTGAGCAGACAAGCTAGCTTTTAAACTGAGAAATGAAAGAGAAAATTGGCTCACAGCTCTGTGGCCCCTTGTCTATATATTTGAACGTCTCTCGGCCTGGGTTTGGTAAATTGTTGGTTTACAGGGGGGGGAGGGAATTGCATTTTTATTCCAAAGAATGCAATGCTTGCATTTGTGATAAAGCAGATGGAGAGAAGCTGCACAAAACCGAATGTTGGATCAAGTCTGCAGATTTGAAGGATGCCCTGATTAGAGCGAATCTCTGCATAGATTAACTCTTCGCGTCTTGAATATAAATATGCAGGAGACTGTTGTCATCTCAGTTCTGAGATCAAATATATATTTTTTCAATAGACTATTCTTTTCAAAATTGGCATGAAGGATGTCAAAATCAGATGCGAACAACATATTAGAGAATAGAGTAGAGTAGAGTAGAGTAGAGTAGAGTAGAGTAGAGTAGAGTAGAGTAGAGTAGAGTAGAGTAGAGTAGAGTAGAGTGGATAGAAATAGAATAGAATAGAATAGAATAGAATAGAATAGAATAGAATAGAATAGAATAGAATAGAATAGAATAGAATAGAATAGAATAGAATAGAATAGAATAGAATAATAGAATTTTAACAGGTTTGGACCTGTTCAAAAGATTCCTGTTCTTTTCCAAACTAAACCAGTTTTATTTTTAATCATTTCTAGCTATTTTCTTACTGGATTTGTATTTCTCTGGCTTTTATCCCCATAACTATTAGTAACGACACCTTATTAGCAAGGCTGGGCTAAAAAAAAAAAAGTGACTGCTCTGAAACGTACCCAGTCAGTTTCCAAGAAAAATCTAATCTCGGTCTTTCCAGCCGTTATTAAATATCTTCACTGCTAAACCAGAGTGGCACTTCTGTGGTTTTTCTTCTTCAATGAATGTAAAGGATACTATTATTACTGGTTAAATTGCATTTACTGATCTTTGATAAACTACATTGGGCTGCTCTAGGCAGAACAGAATAGATATTAAAGTTAAAGCATCTATGAGAAAATAATTCCATGTGTGTGAGCAAGAGAGAGAGAGAGAGAGAGGAGGAGGAGGAGGGGGGGAGGGGGAGGGGGAGGAGGAGGAGGAGGAGGAGGAGCCTGGTGACGCAGCAGACTAATAGCCTGTTATTAACATTCAGCTGCCTGCAATTATTGCAAATTCGAATCTCCCCAGGCTCAAGGTTGACTCAGCCTTCCATCCTTTCTAAGGTAGGTAAATTGAGGACCCAGTTTGTGGGGGCAATAAGCTGACTTTGTATAAATATACAAAAGTATGAAGGCTATTGCTTAACGCATTGTAAGCCGCCCTGAGTCTCCGAAGAAGGGCGGCATATAAATCGAATTAAAGAAGAAGAAGAAGAAGAAGAAGAAGAAGAAGAAGAAGAAGAAGAAGAAGAAGAAGAAGAAGAAGAAGAAGAAGAAGAAGAAGAAGAAGAAGAAGAAGAAGAAGAAGAAGAAGAAGAAGAAGAAGAAGAAGAAGAAGAAGAAATATACTAAATAAGTATCAACTAGTTTCATAGCAAAAAAAATAGAAATTAATAAATAATTAAAAATTAATAAATGAGAAATAAATGAGGAGGAGGAGAATAATTCACCTATGTTCAATATCAAAGGCTATTGATTACAAATAGCATCTCTTGATGCCAATTCTTTGCAGGCCTTCAGATCGTCTCAGCCATTAGCAAAAGATCTGTGTCCTGGATCAACCCTTGTCTTTGAAAGACCTTGCTAGTTCCATGTGTGCGGGATGTGGCAAAGTCATTATCATCCCGCTTGCAACGTGACTAATACTTTGCCTAAGCTATTAAGGCAACCCAAGCAGAAATTTCTACTCTGGGCTTTCCAAAAAAAACCTCCTTCTCAGTCAAGTAATTAATTGCTCCCTGGAGGTGACGATCACAATTGTCATATTTTTGGCATGGGAGGGGAAGGGGAGGGGCTTCTAGAAAAACTAATCTATCTGGCAAAAAAAATTGGAGGGGGAGGAGAAGATGGGAAAGCAGCAGGGGGAAAAATGGCAATGTCACATTTATTGGAATGTCCTTGGAAGAACTGCAAGTTATTACCAACTTGGATGAGATGCCTAGTATTTGTGATCAAGACCTGGATTTTTCTCAATGATACCTAACTATATAATTACAGTAATCATTTATTTATTTTATTTATTTATTAGTTCAATTTATATGCCGCCCTTCTCCGGAGACTCAGGGCGTCTTACAATGCGTTAAGCAATAGCCTTCATTCTTTTGTATATACCTGCTTAGTAGGGCTTTCGGGGGCCCCTAAGCGGTGTTCTTTTTTATACATAGTCAGCTTATTGCCCCCACAATCCGGGTCCTCATTTGACCTACCTCGAAAGGATGGAAGGCTGAGTCAACCTTGAGCCTGGTGTGATTCGAACTCGCAGTAGTTGCAGGTAGCTGGTGTTACATAACAGTACTTTAATCTGGTGCGCCATCAAGACTCTTTTTAATCATTGCTATTACATACCGAAAAAGTAAGTAAAAGGCTAACAACTGCCATGCTACAGAGGGAAGCAATCAAGAGTATAAGAAAAGGAAATCGCTGGAGGAAAACTGAGGTGAGTAACTGCTACAGAAAAGTAGGACAGTAGAAGGATGGACATTCAAAAATTCAGTGTAATTCACAGATGCTCATTTTGTGATTATCTCTTTTCACAGGAGCTGTCACTGGCACCTTTCTTAACAATAGCCCGCAATTTCGACATAGCACAGCATAAATCACACGTCTCTTCTTTCAGAAGTTTGTGGGTCAGCAACCAAGATAGCAACAGCTTCATTCGCTCAATAATGAATGGGTTGGAAACCACGTGGCCTTTTGCCCAGTAACATTTATCTAAGGTGATTCAAAGTTAGTGTTTATAACTAGAGACAAAGTTTTTGGCCGTTCCGCCAAGCCGTGGTGCCAATACATTTAATAGGACAAACGGCGATTAGATGAGTGCATTAGCTTAGATCTGGAAAGCGTGCCGCTTGGAACAAGAAAAGAGGCAAAGAAAAAAAGGAAAATTATTGGGTTTGGCTACAAATGGTAGAAAATTTTGCATTCTATTTTAAAGTTGATCAGGATCAAGCAAATATAGCATTAACTGCTTTGTTGGCAGCTTTGTCAAAAAAACAACAAGAGATTTACCGTATTCTTTGGAGTATAAGACACACTCCCCCCCCCCAAAAGAGGCTGAAAATTTGGGTACGTCTTATACTCCGAATGTAGCCAAAAACGTGAGGCACGGAGGACGTTATGGTCTGTGTCAATCCCTGCAGCCTGGAACAGCTGATAGAGGGTATTCCAGGAGGCCGATCGACCCGCCTATCAGCTGCTTGTGCTGAATCAGGCTGCAATAATGTGTTGAAGCTGACCTGGCTGTTTGCTATTTGCTGCAAGGATTGTCAGAGTTTGCAGCAGCAATCACATCCAGAAAGCAAACACAAGTAACTGATTCAGCAGGATTCAATAACTTCTCTTTATATATAATATAAAGTAAATATACAATACCAAAAGCAGGTTTTCCAACACAAGCAAAACACAAGCAGAGGAGAGGAGTTTCAGTTTCAGTTTTAGTTTCAGAGATCAGCATAGCATGCAGCTTTAGAACAGTTGAGCTAAGCCACGCCCAGGCTCCTTGCTGTCTCCTTCCTTGTTGCTCATGCAGCAAATACTGTTTTAGTTTCCAAACAGCCCTCAACTCTCTCACACACTGACAGGACGCTATCCAGATGGATACTGATGGATGCTGGTAGGCAGAGGCAGAATTTTTTTTTCTTATTTTCCACCCCAAAAACTAAGGTGTGTCTTATACTCCAGAGCGTCTTATACTCCAAAAAATATGGTAACTCTAGGTTGGATTGTGAAGTTGAAAAC
This sequence comes from Pantherophis guttatus, assembly GCF_059756535.1. Classification (NCBI taxonomy): domain Eukaryota; kingdom Metazoa; phylum Chordata; class Lepidosauria; order Squamata; family Colubridae; genus Pantherophis; species Pantherophis guttatus. Next base: position 124,068,453 of record NC_142067.1, read on the forward strand.
CCTGAGAGAAAGCACTTCCACTGCATGCAAAGAGAATTTTGCAGATAAGATGGGACAACTTGTCACAGTGGACTTGCTCCAGCCAACTCAAAGGGGCCAACTCAATGTGGGATAACTCAAGAAGAGGGACAAGTAGAATTGCAGCTCACCCAGCCTTGAAGACTTTTAACCTGAGATGGTTTAAACCTAAAGCAAGACAAGACCCGGTGCAATTCAGTTGTCCCTCTCTTGAGTTATTCCATGTTGAATTGTCCTGTGATAAGCTGTTCCATGCAACTTATGAGTTGACCTTGGCAGGTTGGCTGCAATGAGTTGGCTATGGAGAATTGTCCCGCGGCAACTTGGCCAGGGTGAGTCAACCACAGACAGTCAGCCAGGGTGAGTTGTCCTAGATTCTGCACAGATGCACTGAGGAATCACTTCCAGCTTGAAGAAATCTTCACCATTCAGTTCCTTACAAGTTGGCTATCTAGGAGAAATCAGAAAACAAATAATCTTTACCTGGCCGTCAGAGGTATCCTGATATCATGGCTCAAAGCAATGTACATCAGTGGAACAACTTGCCTCCAGAACAGTGGTGGGATCCTCCTGGTTTAACAACCGGTTCAATGATGCATGCGCGTGCTTGCGCAGTTTGAACAAATCTTTACTCCCGCGTTTCTTTGGAGGAAAAACACAGTTGAGGCACGGCAGTCTGCTCTGCCATGTGAATCAGTTGAGAAGATAAAGGTAGAAAAATAGCACAGGCAGATGAGCACATCTGATCGTTGGGGTGAACCGGTTCGCTCCCAGCTGATCGTCGGAGCTACTGGGTTGCCTGAACCAGTAGAATCCCACTCCTACTTCAGAAGTTGTGAATGCTCTGACACTGGAAGTTTTTAAGAAGATGTTGGATAACCATTTGTCTGAAGTGGTGTAGGGTTTCCTACCTAAGCAGGGGATTGGACTAGAAGACCTCCAAGGTCCCTTCCAACTCTGTTATTCTATTCTATTCTATTCTATTCTATTCTATTCTATTCTATTCTATTCTATTCTATTCTTTTTCTTATTCTTATTCTTATTCTTATTCTACATGCAGGGTACTAATATGGAATCTGCCACAGCTAACAATTTGCCCTGAAAACATAGAAGAAAATCAATGCTTCACTTAGCAAAGAAGCTTAGAAGCTGTTTCTTCAGAGTCAATAATTCCAATATTCACTGAGATTTGTATAAGTGGAGGTTAAAATATTGATAATGTGAAAAATTCAAGCCATTTCTATAATTACAAAATCATTCTATTCACCGAAACATCCTTTTTTTTTTTTTTTATCAAAAAGTCCCAAAGAAGTTTCCAGGTAGAAACGAAACTGGAAAAGTTATTTTCTTTCATTAAAACAATCCATTTTGCCATCTCCGTCAACTCCATCCCTTTCACCATCCACTCTTCCATTGTGGGAATTTGAAAATCTTTCTATCTTTGTCCCAACGGTGCTTTTTCAAGAGGCAACTGGACTTTCTGTTTTTTCTTTGAAGATGTTTCGTTTCTCATTCAAGAAACTTCTTCAGCTCTTCTTCAAGCATCTTGAAGCTTCTTGGATGAGAGGCGAAACATCTTCAAAGAAAAACCAGAAAGTCTAGTTGACTCTTGAAAAAGCACCTTTGGGACAACCATGACCTGGATGACTGACAATCTCCATAGACATTTTCATTTCTTTGTGTATATAAGATTCTCGCTGCTGTTAACATATACTGTATTTCTTGGAGTATAAGACATACTTCCCCCCCCTCCAAAGAGGCTGAAAATTTGGGTGTGTCTTATACTCCGAATGTAGCCCAAAACGCGAGGCACAGAGGTGGCGATGGTCTGTGGCAATCCCTGCAGCCTGGAACAGCTGATTGGGGGTATTCCGGGAAGCCGATCCACCCGCCAATCAGCTGCTCATACTGAATCAGGCCACAATAATATGCTGAAGCTGACCTGGCTGCTTGCTTATTTGCTGCAAGGACTCAGAGTTTGCAATCACATCCAGAAAGCACACACAAATAAGTGATTCAGCAGGATTCAATAACTTCTCTTTATATATAACATAACACATGAAGTAAATATACAATACCAAAAGCAGGTTTTCCAATGTGGTAGTAAATACAAGCAAAACACAAGCAGAGCAGAGGAGTTTCAGTTTCACTTTTGAGCAGCAGACTAGTTCACAGCTCAGCACAGACTCAGAGCTGCAGAGCTAAGCCACGCCCAGGCTCCTTGCTGTCTCCTTCCTTGTTGCTCACACAGCAAATACTGTTTCAGTTTCCAAACAGCCCTCAAGTCTCTCACAGACTGACAGGACGCTAGCCAGATGAATACTGATGGATGCTGGTAAACAGAGGCAGATTTTTTTCCTTCTTCTTATTTTCATCCCCAAAAGCTAAAGTGCGTCTTATACGCCAAAAAAAAAGGTATATAATAGCAAAGTTCTAAATTTCCTTTCAAGCTCTTTGTCCATCAAACCTTTAGTACTTCGTTTTGATCATTGAAGAATAATACCGCATTGGTCCTTCAACCTGTGTCCTTCATTTTATTGTAAGCTTGGTTGTGTTTGAATATATATTTAGAATTCTTTCAGACAAGCATTGAACTGTGCTCATGAACACTTCAATGAACTAGATAGAAGTGGAGAAGAAGGCCACCAAGGACCACTGAAAATGTTGATCCATGACCATCTGTTAGTCAAGTAAACCCTAGGTAGCCCTTGCTAAGAGATAAAAACTTTACAGTATTTTCTGTAACAAATGTAGTAGATTTTGTTTTGGAGTTTCCTAATATTGTAATTTTTGGTTCCCTGTTCATTTCTAGCACCCTCTCCATTCCAACTCACAGATTTATTTTTTTTTACACAACAGAAAAAAAAACCATTCTAAATATTTACAACATCTCTGCCAAATGCCAATATTTTGACGCTTTCCACAGAAACAGCAGAATTGTTAAAAATGTGATTCGTGTCCTCAAATATCACCAGCCCAAATTTACACACACACACCGGTTTATAAACATTATAAAGCCAGACGGGACGATGTGGGGATTTCATTGCAACAGTGAAAAATGACATGGTTTTGCTTTAGTGCAAATCCCTCCTATATTTTCTCATGTGCTGTGATATAGTTAAGGTCTTCTTTTTTTTTTGGTTGTTATTTACTTTCTCTCTGTCAGCTCCTGCCCAGTATCTGAAATGAAATGCTGAGCTACTCAAACATTGCAATGCTTATTTCATGCTTTGTGTCTGCCTAAAGCTTTAGACAAAGGATTTGCTGGTTTAGAAGAAGTCATCAATATATTTTGTAATATTATTTTGAAACAGCTTGTGGCTAAAACACATATTTGGGCTTTTTTTAGTGATTAGGATCCTTTGTATACTGGGAACTTGGGAGGGGGGTGGAAATTTTCTACTTCAGCTCAACATACAGTAGAAGTCTCCACACAGCTGCTATTTTTTTCACCTTCCTAAGGCTGAAAGACCTCTGAATGACCAACAGTAGAGTACCAACACAGCATGAATTATTATTCTAAGGTAGGCAGAATATCAAAGTGGATAAGTTCAATAATATTGGGCAGAACACATATCCTTGGGGGACATAGATAGTGATGCAGTGCACAAACAGCTATTCAGAACAGAATAACAGAGTTGGAAGGGACTTTGTAGGTCATCTAGTCCAACCCCCCCACCCAAGCAGGAGACCCTACACCATTTCTGATAGATGTCAGTCCAATCTCTTCTTGAAAGCTTCCAGTGATGAAGCTCCCACAACTTCCAAAGGCAACTTCTGTTCCATGGGTTGATTGTTCTCACTGTCAGAAAATTTCTCCTTATTTCTAGGTTGAATCTCTCCTTGATTGGTTTCCATCCATTATTCCTTGTCTGGCCTTCAAGTGCTTTGGAAAATAGGTTGACCCCCTTCTCTCTGTGGCAGCCCCTCAAATATTGGAACACTGCTATCATGTCTCCTTTGGTCCTTCTCTTCTCTTCACTAGACTAGCCATGCCCAGTTCCTGCAACTGTTCTTCATATGTTTTAGCCTCCAGTCCCCTAAGCTTCTTTGTTGCTCTTTTCTGCACTCTTTCTAGAGTTTCCACATCTTTTTCATAGTGTGGTGACCAAAACTGGAGGCAGTATTCTAGATGTGGTCTTACTAAGGCTTTATAGAGTGGTAGTAATACCTCACATGATCTTGATTGTATCCCTCTGTTAATGCAATTTAGGATTGCATTGGCTTTTTTTGGCTGCCGCAGCACGCTGTTAACACATATTTAATTGGTTGTCTGCTAAGACTCCAAGATCCCTCTCACAGCTGCCGCTATTAAGCCTGGTTTCACCCAGTCTATATGTGTACTTTTGCTTTTTCTTGCCTAAGTGTTAAGACTTGACTTTTCTCTACATTGAATTGTAGGAATTGCATTTGCAGGGTGCTGTTTTATATTCATTTGGTATGAGCCAACACAATAAAAATAATAAAAATCAGTCAAAAGTACAGCTGTCCACAACCCCTTATTGGCACAAGAAAGAGAAAACTGGTAAAGCACACAGTGATGACCTATCTAGCAACACACAATCCGAAGAAGCCGTTCGTCTTTCCCAGATCAAATTGACCTTCTGCACAGCACCGGGAAAAAAACTATTTTCTTAAGGTTGCTTGCAAAAGGCTGGACAAACACGAGACATGATAGGGACAGATAACTCTGCAGAATCCCTGTTATCTCTTGCACTTTGAGACCACATCGCTGTGGATATCAGTGTCCAATGACTGTAAGTAAAAGAAAATCCCCGCGACAGCCCGAAGTTACAGCAGTGCATCAGAGGTGGGAAGATTGCTTTGGTAAGGCCACACTTAGAATACTGTCAGAGTTTCTTGCAAAAATCAAATCCAAAAGCACACACAGATAACTGATTCAGCAGGATTCATTAACTTCTTTATACACATAATAACACATGAAGATAAATGCACAATACCAATACAGATTCTTCTTCAGAGTAGTAGCAGCTATAAGCAAAACACAAGGCAGCAGTACAGCAGAGATGCAAGTCCAGACTGGTTTCAGTTTCTCAGCACAGACTCAGAAGCTGCAGACTAAGACACGCCCTGGCTCCAGTCTGTCTCAGCTCCCATTGGCTGATTTAGTTGCTATCCTGACCTTGTTACCATGTCTCTGCCAGATCATGAATAATCTGACAAATACTGCATCCAGTTTTGGTCGCCATGATGTAAAAAAGATGTGGAGACTCTAGAAAGAGTGCAGAGAAGAGCAACCAAGATGATTAGGGGGACTGGAGGCTAAAACAAATGAAGAATGGTTTCAGGAACTGGTTATGTCTAGTTTTGTGAAAAGAAGGTTTAGGGGTGACATGATAGCAGTGTTCCAAGATGTCAGGGGCTGCCACAAAGAAGAGGGAGTCAAACTATTCTCCAAAGCACCTGAGGGCAGGACAAGAAGCAATGGGTGGAAACTAATCAAGAAGGGAAGCAACCTAGAACTAAGGAGAAATTTCCTGACAGTGAGAACAATTAATCAATGGAACAACTTGCCTCCAGAAGTTGTGAATGCTCCAACACTGGAAGTTTATTAAGAAGATATTGGATGACCATTTGTCTGAAGTGGTGTGGGGTTTCCTGCCTAGGCATGGGGTTGGACTAGAAGACCTCCAAGGTCCCTTCCAACTTGGTTATTCTGTAAAAAAGGTTCTGAAGATCTCAACCTCTGACCAAGCAAATAATCAACATAGCATGTGTGGTTGTATTCCATGGGGGAAAAAAAAAAGGACCAGGAGAAGAAAAATGTTATATCAAAGCTTGAAGAGTTAATATTATCTTCAGATATTGTCCCTAGATATTACCTAGGGAATCACCACATCATGGGGTATGGCAAAAGAGAGAGAGAGAGAGAGAGAGAGAGAGAGAGAGAGAGAGAGAGAGAGAGAGAGAGAGAGAGAGAGAGAGAGAGAGTGTGTTATGGGATTTGGTTATACCAAGGCTAGGAGAACCATCTCCCTCCCTCTCTCTCTTTTTTTTCACCACCTTTTTTTCATTCTTTCCAGGAAAGAATCTGTTTTCTCGTTTACCAAACTTACTATTCATTACATGAATCTCTACATAGTACCCACTTCAATGCAATGTGAAGGACTCCATTTCCTTTACTTCAGAGCTCCATCTCTAGGCCTGGCTAATTTTATCAAACCATCCCCAAATTTCTACATGGGAGCCTTATAGCTGAATTAGCCTAATTTTCACTAGGCAACTTGCATTCTATGCCTGGCTTTATGCCAGGAAGCTGGGCTTCTTACCTATTTAAAGTTTGAGAAAACATCGAGATGATCTTGGCCCTAAGACCACTCTAATCATTCACTTGACCGGATAAAACTGCAGCAACCTTGTATCTGCAAACGCCAGCTATTCTGAGGGAAATTTCGGAGGGAACCAGATGGTTTGATTAGTCTTTCACCATTATACCTAAGTTAGATAACCAATTTGCATGTCAGTACCACTACAGACCTCCACCAGAGTTTTCTTTGGCTTCACCTGGCCCGGGCACAGTTCATGTCTTAGCACACATGCTCATGTTTCACTATCCCAATGGGGCAGGTGAGATGGACTGCTGGTGTACTTTTAACTAGGCCTTGGTTATTTTCTCTAGCATCCACCATCCACACATATTGTGTTGTCCCACATACTCATACGTAACTGTGGTTTAGTGGGTTTATTAATATTCCCCCGCAACTCCTTTCACCAAAAACCCAGAACCGTCTCAATTAAGTCCAGCCACAAGCAGAGCAATGGTAATCCACAGAGCAATGGGCGATGAGTCCACAACAATGGTTGGTATTCAGCCAGTTCTATCTGGCTTGGGCGAACCGGTAGCAGCAGCAGGAGGCTCCGCCCACCTGCCCTGACATCATCACATTCCGTTTTTGATTGTTTTGAAGGTCCTGCACATGCACGAAGGTGGCATGTGTGAGCAAAGTAGTGAATAGCACCCCTGGTCCACAAGGCACTTGAAAGTTTCCCAATCAAAAAATAAACCCACCAGGCAAAATTAAATCCATAATACAAGAGGGTTCACTAGGCAAGAGAAGTCCAGCGTTTCCAAGCCACAATCCAAGTCAAGGCACGGTGTCAATAAAGCAAGGCAAGAATCGCAACGACACACAGAAAAAGCACAGCTAGGAAATGAATATGTTGTTCCCAGCATTGCTTCCTTCTCTCTGCTGTGTAAATAGCCCAGTTCTGGGGCAGCCCGTCAAGAAGGGCTAGGCTTTCTCCTCATGAGTAATCTGGCTGACCTCCTCTGCTCCTGCCTTTTCTCTGCCCTACGTGGTTTTGGATCTACTACAGAAGGCAGTTCCTCTTCCTCATCACTGACAGGCTGCAGCTGCATGTTTCTTTTCCACCTGGAGCCTCCGGGCTGTGTTGAGCCAAATCCTTCTCAGATGGCTACTTGGAGCCATTAACCAACTCCCCTCCAGATGTGCCTAGAATGGTTTCATCTTCCTCTGAGCTGACATCTGGAGAGATAACGGGGAAGCATCCGGGGGAGTCATCACACATATGCAGGCTCGCAAACATTCCTATATATGACTCAATGGGACATCTTTTCTCTGTTGTATGACGTACACAAGAGATTTCTGAACTGCTTTTTCACTTATTTGAGGAATAGCCACTCCTAATGTATTCAACAGTGGGGAACAACCTGGATCAATAAATACTCAGATTCAGACAGTGAAGAATGATTAACTCAGACAAGGATTCATGTTCAGGTGTTTACTCAGAAAGAGAAAGAACAGGCAATAATTCTGATGCGCTGAAAAATGTATTAATTAATAGTCTTCCCTCCTTTGACATAAGGTAAGCAATGTTTTTCACACCGAGAACATCCGCAGGGAGCACTTTCAATATCATTACCGGGTAAAAGAATTGATGATAAAAATCTCAAACCTTTTTTTTCCTTTTTTTTTACTATTAGTTGGATTTTCAGTTTTTCAGAATGAAACGGAGCATTAGCTCAAGTAGCAAAGGGATGAGAATTTGAAAGGATGCTTAAAGATTTCTAACTTGTCCCCAAACTGTTTTTTTTTAAAGGTAAAGTTCCCCCCTGCAGATGTGTGCTAGTTGTTCCAGACTCTAGGGGGCGGTGCTCATCTCCGTTTCAAAATCGAAGAGCCAGCACTGTCCGAAGATGTCTCCGTGGTCATGCGGCCGGCATGACTAAACACCAAAGGCACACAAAACGCTGTTACCCTCCCACCAAAGGTGGTCCCTATTTTTCTACTTGCATTTTTTACGTGCTTTCGAACTGCTAGGTTGTCAGAAGCTGGGACAAGTAATGGGAGCTCACCCCATCACGCGGCACTAGGGATTTGAACCGCTGAACTGCTGACCTTTTGATCGACAAGCTCAGCGTCTTAGCCACTGAGCCACTGTGGTTTTTTTTAAAGGATCCTAAAATTTTAGGGAGATTCTGAGATTATGAAGGGGGTAGTCCTAAATTCAACAATGCAATAGTAAATTTTAAAATAACTTTAAAGATATAAAAGTAGAGAAAAATATGGGAAATTGTCTATTACATAATAAATATAAAGAATAAAAGAAGCAACTCAGGAAATGTGTTGTTACTGAGTTAAGGAAACTAAGTAGAACATGGAAATAAAGTAGAAAATAAGTCAAGGTATATGATATAATCATGTAATGAACTGTTCTGAAAAAAAAACGGAGTTCTAATTAGGTCAATTAAGGTTAAAACTCCCTTTTAGCCTCGGTGAATTTTAACTTAAACAAGGGCAAACCTTTTTAATCCTTTAAGACAGAGTCCTGAGCTACACCGTCCAGAAGGAGACAGGAAAATGGATTTCCTAAGGAATCCATTCCCCTAACAATGGTGGAGAAATTGAACGATGGTTCAATGATTAAAAATAAAATGAAAGACGGTTCAGCGGTTGCAGTTGACTTGAGATCATAAATAGTAATTCCTTGGGTTTTAAGTGTTCCAGTGGATAGCCACAATCATTTGTCTCTGAGCAGCGGTTCATACAAACGAATTACCGAACAGACATTTAAGAGAAGTGGCCACTGAAACCTTCTAATACAGAGGTCACCAACCTTTCGGACCCCAGGGACGACTAAATTCATCATTTTCTCCCTCTTTTATAAAAGATTTTTAATTTTTAATATTTTTTAGTATTTTATATATTCAAATTTTAAAATTGGTTTTAAATTGATTGGGGTTTTAATTTGTTTGGGCCAGAACTATTTAATTTGATTTTAATTCCACTTTTAAATTTTGTATGTATATATTTTATTGTTTGGCTCTGCACCGCCCTGAGTTCTTCAGGGAATAGGGCAGTATAGAAATCAAATTAAAATAAATAAATAAATAAATTTTAAATCCCGCGGACCACTAATGTGATCTGCCTAATGATCAGCTGGGTGGGCGTGGCAAGGTGGTCATGTGACTGGGTGGGCATGGTCGAGTGGCACCTTGTCAGCCTCTACTTGCTACTCCTCACTTGCCCGCCCGGGCTCCTTAGGACTCCAACAGAAAGCAGTTGCTGGAGCTAAGCAGCCACTGCGAGAAAGAGTTGGCCAAACAGCTGGCTCAATTCAAATTGGATCTGACCGAGAAGGAGACTTAGCAGAAGCACCTCACTAAGGACTAGGAGCATAGGCTTTCCAAGCAGAGGGAAGACCTGTGGGAGTGCAAGGCCAGGTGCTGGTGCCTGGAGGCTCTGTGGACTGAGATGGTCAGCCAGTTCCTGGCCATGATGCAGTCCCACTGGAACAAGGTCCTCCGGCTCTTTGCCACCAGCGGCGCTTCCCTCCAGCCTTCGTCCAAAGCCCCACACCAGGAGGCTGAAGCCGACCCCAAGTTGGAATTTCTCCCCCCTTCTGACCTGCAAAAAAAGGCCCCGAAGGGGGAGACTTTCTGCAGCAACACAAACGTTCATTGCCCGTATCCGGCCCAAGGGCCGTAGTTTGAGGACTCCTGATTTAGTGCAATATAAAAAATGCAAATAATTTTTCTGCGGACCACCAAAATTTTCTCACGGACCACCAGTTGGTGACCACTGTTCTAATAGATGAAACAAAGTTTTATGCCTTGGATGTTTTTATTAGGAAATAAATTATTCTTCCTGAGTTCACAAGCAAACTTTTCTAGGTAAACACTTTTATTTATTTTTTTAAAAAAGGAACGGAGGAAAGAAACAGAGAATTCTATCCTAAATGCATTAAGCACAGAGTACAACAGACCTACCAGTAGAATTATAAAGAACTTTGAGAAACCACACAAATTATTTTTAATGGATTTACAAATGAATTTAATATCCCTTTCATAGTATTTTTTTTATTTTTATTATTTTTTTAAATTGGCTAAAATTTTGAGTGTTCAAAAAAGCAGGCAAATAAGTAAGGATGTCACCGTTTCATCGGAATTAAATCCTACTGCATTCAGCATAAAACAAAACCCCACTCCAACGAATTATATATATATATAACAGGAATGGAGAAGAAAATGCAGCCCAGTGTTGACTGAAAATTAAATCCTACTGAGTTCAGAAGAGTTTGCTTCTTGGAGATTAATTATATAAAATGGTCTTCTAATACTACTGTGTTTTCCCGAAAATAAGACACTGTCTTATATTTTTCTGAACCCTGAAATAAGCGCTTGGCCTTATTTTCAGGGAGGTCTTATTATTTTGGGGTGCGTGAAGCAAGATGGGGCTCCTCTTGCCATCTTACCTGATTTCCAGCTCTGTGTTTAAATATTTTCGGGGAGTGTTTATTTTCAGGGGAGGCTTATTTTAGTGCAGGCGCTCAAAAGCCTGATTGGGCTTATTATCAGGGGATGTCTTATTTTTGAGGAAACAGGGTAGGTAGCAATAGCACTATCACTTAGACTTGTATACCACTTCATAGTGCTTTACAGCCCTCTCTAAGCGGTTTACAGAGTCAACAATCTGGGTCCTCATTTTACCAACCTCAGAAGGATAGAAGGCTGAGTCAACCTTGAGCCTGGTGAGATTCGATCTGCCAAACTGCTGGCAGCCAGTGATCAGCAGAAGTAGACTGCAGTACTGCACTCTAACCACTGTGCCACCGCGGCTCATAATGATCCCAAAGGTGTTTTTTTCAGGAGGCAACTTGTTTTTTTCTTTGAAGACATTTTGCTTCTCATCCAAGAAGCTTCTTCAGCTCCGACTGGATGGTGGGGAATGGAAGGACCCACCATCCAGTCAGAGCTGAAGAAGTTTCAGTTCAGCAGCCACTCGAATGAATCACAAACAAATCATCTCATGCACAAGTGCACAGAATAAGAGAATAATTACATAAAGATAATTCTAATTGCCAGCTTTGGGGGGGGGAGCACCTACCAAAGATTAAAGAAAGGGAACAGAAGAGATGAAGTATTATATTTTCTGGAAATATTTACCTGTATCTAGGAAGTAAAACTGGTGAGCATTAAATATAATCTCCAGGACCATGAATTTCATTGGAAGGGTGCTTTTCATAAACTCCATGTTAACTTGCAAAGCATCCTTGGCCTGCTCTCGAGTTGCCATGGGCAAGGTGGATGGGAAAATGGTGAAGCAGCACGGCAGCCAAAAACAAAAGCACATTCCAACATATCTCTCTCAAGGCTGTCTCCCAGGTTTACCCACAGTGGCTGGAGGGGAGTAATCTCTACAATCCACGAAATTGCTTCGTTGGCGAATGTGACTGATGACACACCATGGGGGAAACAGGGTCAAGTCTGGATCATAATTTACATGGGGTCAGAGTTGGCTTCACTTGGAACATGCTGACATGAAGCTCCTAATAAATAACTGGATTTCTTTTGAAGCTTGGCTTGAGGCTCATGATTTTATTAGGGCATCTGTCGGAACCCTGACAGCAAGCCAACTATGACCCCACGCTGATCCCCAAATCCACAGATCCATCACTTTTGCGTTGACTTAGAGTTCATTGATAAAGTGATGGGAAAAAACTGAAGAATTACGCAAATGTGGGTGCAGTTGATGTGAATGAGTTTAGTGCAGAGAATTCAAGGATGATAGATTAACCAATTCCCTAAAACGTCCTTAAAAACCTATGCTTCTAGCAGACCTATTTTCCTCTGCTCTTCTGCAGGCTTCTGCTGGCACCACTGTGTTATATCTCCCCGGAGACCACACTGAAACAAAGACTAAAGTGATCTCTAAAATGTCTGTGGCTTTAACCTTTCATCAGCCATCACAGCTAAATCACCACTCTGAAGAGAAATGAAAGAGAGAGACTATGCTTTTAAAAGCCATCCTAACACTGACTCATAATATTGAATCAGTTAATTTGCAAAGTTTAACAGATTAACAGAGTTGGAAGGGACCTTGTAGGACATCTAGTCCAACCCCCCGCTCAAGCAGGAGATCCTACACCATTTCTGATAAATAGCACTCCACTCTTTTCTTGAAAGTCTCAAGGGATGAAGCTCCCACAACTTCCGAAGGCAACTTCTGTTCCATTGGTTGATTGCTCTCACTGTCAGAAAGTTCTTCCTTATTTCTAGGTTGAATCTCTCCTTGGTCAGTTTCCAGCCATTATTCCTTGTCTGGCCTTCAGGTGCTTTGGAAAATAGCTTGACCCCCTCCTCTCTGTGGCAGCCCCTCAAATATTGGAAGACTGCTATCATGTCTCCCCTGGTCCTTCTCTTCAGTAGACCAGCCATGCCTAGTTCCTGCAACCGTTCATCGTATGTGTTACCCTCCAGTCCTCTAATCATTCTGGTTGAACATCAGTTTCAACCAATGCTTCTTTCTGGATTGCTCATTATTATCTTGGGGCATAAAGAGGTTTTTCACCTCTAGGGGAATAAGGGTCAAAGGGTACAATAAACTTCCATTGGCTTTTACAGCTATAAGGATCTACCAGAGCAATGGACTCTTCTTCAAATTAATTTATTCGAACTAAAAAATTAACACACCAAGGGGAGGATAGAGACATTGAAAGTTAAGATACACCGAAAAAACAGTTTTTTTTCCAAAATCTCTGCAATAAAAAATTAAGAGTAGGTGGCACATTTATCAATGTCAAAAACAGCACAGGATAGGCTAAATTTTCAAAAAAAAAAATTGGAAAGGCTGGTGGGAATATTTAAGATGTAGGAAATGCAGTAGAAAAGAGAGAGTAGACAATAAAAAGGATGGAATAAAACCCTTATGACCAAGAAGATTCTGCCAGCTTCAGCTGAATGACTTCCATGATTTATGGAGTAAATCAACCCTTTCTGGGTGTCGCCATTCAAGGAGCGGAGGGACAACTTGCAAACATTTACGGTAAGGCTATCCATGGAGGAGACAAAGTTTAAACAAAACTCTAGTGGTATTTTATTTCTAAAGGGTAAATTGGGATCTGAGATCTAAGAGTCATAAATTGTGATCTGGAAGCTTTCCGCCCTAATTCCAATTATCTCTGGGTCCTTGAATTGATGATACATATTTCCCCTATCTTTCCAATCAAAGTTCTTTAAAGGAAAATAAAGAACATATACTCAGCAAAAGCTAAGCTGTCAAAAATGGGTAATACAGAGTGGTCGATACTTAAATCCAAATTACAACTCATCTTAGAGCTGTGCAAAGGTCTTTTTGTCCTTAAATCATCGAATTAGCTTGATTCGAGAGGTGGTATTCAGTCGGTTTGGACCAGTTCACCTGAACCGGTAGCGGAAATCGTGGGTGGCCCTGCCCACCCGCCCCAGCTCTATGTCATCCTATTTAGGCATATTTCTGAGGCCAGGCCAGTGGTGGGTTGCTCCCAGTTCGGCCCGGTTCTGGCGAGCCGGTAGTGGTGATGATGATCAGCGAACCGGTTATCTATGACTGTGAGCTGGGCCCTCCCGTCCGCCCCCGTGTTATACCTACCTTTATTTGTCATTTTTTAGCCCAGCTGATAGCCTGGCAGAGTGGATTGCTGCACCTCAGCTGGGCAGAAATTTAATGCACTTGCACGGACCGCAAGTTCGGCGGCGATGACATGCAAAGTTTGTGCAGCGATCACGCACAAAGCGCATGCGCGAAGAGAACTGGTGGTAACACCGGTTGGAACCCACCACTGGGCCAGGCATATGTGCAGACTGCGCTCACATCTGCAAAGTGCACGCACAGAAAGCCAGGTGCATGCGTGGATGGGGCATGTGTGAGCGAAGCTAATGTGCATGCACGCACGCTCACATTTGCAAACCGGTAGGGAAAGTAAGTGACTATCACCCCTGGAGTTCTGGTGCACATGTAAAGAACCCTAATTTTCAGAAACAAACCAATAAATGGGAGCAACCTAATACTGTAATTTGGTGCCGCATTGAAATTGAATTCAGAATTTCCCAAATGAGGTTGATTAAATGAAACATACCAGACCAATTTGTATGCCCTTATTAGAAGCACAGATGAGTATCTCTGTTTTCACCTAATCATCAAAGCTTAAAAAAAAAATGAAACGAAAACTAAAATAAAAGTACACAACACAATGGATGTTGTGGGAGAGAGAGATTATATTATAAGTAGGATTAGTAAGCAAGGTAAGTATGATTAGAGATCCAAGGCAGGTAATATAGAATCTCAATACTTTGATATAGGAGAAGGAGTTAAAAGGGGCCAGAGTTAAAAGAGGGTGTAGCTTAGAATCTCTGCAAAGCCATAAGTGGACCAAGTCTAACCCTTCTTGAATTCTGTTGACCCTTATCTAATTCCAAGCAGGTGCTCACCATTAGTTGAGAAGATTCCTGCATGTAGACTTTGTAGCAATAAATCGGTTTAATTGGACTTTCACGTGTTGAGCGCTGTTTCACACTTCAGATTTACCTGGTGTTTGAAACAACAATGAAACTGCAGGAAAGGATGTCTAAACTTCAGGGAAGAATGTCTTTAGTACTATGGATATGTCTCGAGAATGGTTAGACTCAGTGGTGAAATCCAAATTCTTTTACTAGGAAGGATACTGCAAAATCTCCATTCCCACCCCACTCCAGGGGAAGGATACTGCAAAATCCCCATTCCCTCCCCACTCTAGGGCCATATAGGGGTAATATTTGCTGGTTCTCGGAACTACTCAAAATTTCCACTACCGGTTCTCCAGAACCTGTCAGAACCTGCTGGATTTCACCCCTGGTTAGACTTGGAGATTCATAACTACTTAGTCCAGTGAATTTCCTAGTGATCACCAAGAAAGAGTAAATGATTGAGCAAAGTCATACTCGTCCTTGTTTGAGCCAGTCTGAACACAACACTTCCGACTTTTTCTTTAATGTTTTCTATTATGATGGCATCTACCATATTTTTTGGAATATAAGATGCACTTCCCCCCCCCCCCAAAAAAAGAGGGTGAAAATTTGGGTGCATCTTATACACCGAATGTAGCCCCGCCCACCCGCCGGCCCCCACCCTTTGGCCTCTGCCTCCCACCAACTTACCTCCTTGCAGCAAACAGCCCGTTTCAGCTTCAGCACAGCCTGATTAACACAAGCAGCTGATTGTCAGTTGGATTGGCCTCCCAACCCTCAGCTCTTTCAGGCTGCAGGAATTGTCATTGCCTATTGCCACGTGGGCCTCCGCTGTTTGCTGCAAGGAGGCAAATTGCTGGAGGCAGATTTTTTTTCTTGTGCTAATCAGGCTGTGCTGAAAATGAAAATGAAACTAAAGCAGGCTGTTTGCTGTTTGCTGCAAGGAGGAAAATTGCTGGGAGGCAGAGGCAGATTTTTTTTTTCTTGTTTTCCTACCTAAAAAAGGTAGGTTCATTTTATAGTCTGGAGCATCTTATACTCTGAAAAATACAGTATCTAGTTTTTGGTGCAAATATTATGTTTATCTGTGCTTTATTACAAGTTGTATTGAGCAAAGGGCAACACAGCTCATCTTATTCACAGAGCAATGGCTTAAGGGGTCTTTAGAAAAGACATCATTCAATCTTGACAGGCTAATCATTCTTCCATTATGATTAGTCTCTTGTGACTATTTGTTCATTTGCTCTAATAAACCAGGTATTCAGAAATAGCCGTAAATCATATAACGATTACCTGGAGGAGAAAAATGTTAGATGAACACTTAGCAGGAGCTCCATGAAATAAAATGAAATCCAGCTTCTGAATGGCTGCAGCGTTAACATCCATATTTAATTATTCTAATGTAGCTTTCATGCCAAAGTGATCATTTTAAATTTTATAAACTACTTAGAGTCATTTAAACTGGGTGTATGTAAATTTTGGCAAACAAAAAAAAAATATTTATAGGATTATAAGCTTGACTATTATAAACAGCATTCGTCTCATCCTTTCATAAAAGTGAGAACTGTCTTCCTACTCAATTGTGTTCATTTTTAAGATAGTGAATGCCAGTTCTGAGCTAGATGAATAATGCAAAGCAACACAGCTTTTTTTTAGATTAAAAGAAGTTGACTAAAGAGAAAAGTGAAACGGAGCTATGCAAACATTATATACAGTTTCATAAAAGCCGCCAGCAAGATAAGACATCTCTTTCTAAGCCTGACAGCTCTACACATATGAAATAATTTACACCTGAGTTTACTTCATAATGCTTCCTCCCTTAATAACCTATCATTTCAGACAATTGTCGTTACGATGATTTATTTCAATTGCTCCACCGGTGGCAGATACCTTAATGCGGCACAAGGATAATATGCAGCCCTGACTTTAATCTGGCAGAAGATGACAATATGAAAAGGTAGGAAGAGCTCTTACACAGACCTATTTAGTGAAGTAATTGTAAGGTTGCATTTATCCGCCTCATATTGAATCCATTTGCCCAACAGTATCCTTTCAACCAGGGGGAGAGAGAGAGAGAGAGAGAGAGAGAGAGAGACCAAGAGAGAGAGACTGAGAGAGAGAGAGAGAGAGAAGGAGAGAGAGAGAGAGAGAGAGACTGAGAGAGAGAGAGAGAGAGAGAAAGAGAAGGAGGGAGGGAGGGAGAGAGAGAGAGAGAGAGAGAGAGAGAGAGAGAGAGAGACCAAGAGAGAGAGACTGAGAGAGAGAGAGAGAGGAGGGAAAGAGAGAGAGAGAGAGAGAGAGAGAGAAGGAGGGAGGGAGGGAGGGAGGGAGGGAGAGAGAGAGAGAGAGAGAGAGAGAGAGAGAGAGAGAGAGAGACCAAGAGAGAGAGACTGAGAGAGAGAGAGAGAGAAGGAGGGAGAGAGAAAGAGAGAGACTGAGAGAGAGAGAGAGAAGGAGGGAGGGAGGGAGGAAGAGAGAGAGAGAGAGAGAGAGAGAGAGAGAGAGAGAGAGAGAGAGAGAGAGAGAGAGACTCACATAACTGATTTATATTTTTGTTCTGAAACAGGTCCATTATCATCGGAGGACTGCTTCCCATGAAGTTGAATCTAAACACCTTATAATTACTTTTCTGTACCAATTTTTCCCATGAAGGGGTACAACAGGGTAGCTATTAAAATTAGCATGTTTGGTTGAGCTTCTTTTGAGACCCATTATTGGTGCTGAGTACTGTGTTTCTTACAACATCTAACATGATGTACAGTTAATTTGCTGATTGGCTGATATTTTTGTTGTTCTCTCTCTTCTTTCTCTCTCTCTCTCTCTCTTTTTTTTTACAGTCAGGGAAGTATGCGGCTGTGCAGACATACGACACCCGCCGAACTAACTCCTTGAGTGCCCAACCTTGTCTGGCTCTGATGTCAAGCAGTTGTGAAACGCTTGGAGAAAAGAAGCTACTGAAGAATTCCAGAGCTGTAGGCTAAAATGGGAAGCTGAAAAAGATCTTGGAAGAATGCAATGACAAATTACTTGTTTGTGTCCACACAGTGGTGGGATTCAGCCGGTTCACACAGGTTCAGACAAACAGGTTGTTAAATTACACACACAGAGTTATTCATTGCTAATGGCTTTATTTGTAGATATTTGATAGAAGATTCAAAACTACAACATTGAGTGTCTCTAATAGCTAATTATCAGTACATTAAAGTAATTAATTCTTTTGTGTGTGTCGATAATACAATCTAAGAATATTAGGCAGATAATGCTGATGAATACACAGCATAGTTATCAAGTAATGATAGGAACAACATTTATTTGTTGTACATGTTAATACATTAATGTGAATCATCCACATTTGAAATTCCCGGACTAACCTTTCCATATTGTGTGATACAATTCCAAGATTTTTTTTTAAAATGTGTGATTTGAGTAAAATGGCTGCCAGAAAAATTATGTTGGCAAGACAGAATGGGGGGGAAAATGCACAGGGGAAAATAACAGAGAAACATAGAGATTTAAGTCATTTAACAGAGATGAGTACAACAGGGGAAAGCATATGATCATATGGAATTCATATAATTGATCATTCATTCATTCATTCATTCATTCATTCATTCATGTACTTAACTTCTTTGTTCCCCATTAAGAGCTGAATGAATATATATATATATATATATATATATATATATATATATATATATATATATATATATATGTGAATATATATATATATACATTCATTCATTCAACCCCCATCCAATCAGAGCACAGCCAAGCCCCTAACCAATCAGAACACACCTCCACCCAATCAGAACACAGCCAAGTCCCCACCCAATCAGCTCACACCCCCACTAGCAGTTAAAAGGAAGAGACAGCTGCGATCTCACATTGCTCCTGGAAGCACGAAGCCGAGAACACCAACCTGAAGATGACGAATGAGACTTCGTCGAAACGTCGCCAAGACACTTCCAATTTTACGTGTATATATATATATATATATATATAAGTCAGACTTTTTGGAATCATCTGATTTGTACCAAAAAAACCATGAATATCATATCATGAAACGAAAAACAAAACACATCAATCTGTACATCTTGATATAGGAAAGATTGTTTGTCACTTATTTTGTCTAGCTTAGAAGGAATAGTTTCTTACCAATAAACAGAAGTGGTGTAATGGACTTCTACCAAATGTCTTAAGATTCACAGAAGATTCGGTGTTAATGGCCACTGTGTCATCAGCAACTAACTAATTAACTCCTCTTCACTCCATCCTCCATGCCAATCTTATCCTTTACATGTACATTGAATATTTATATGTACATCAGTCTTGCTGCCAATTTCAACCATTTAGAGGCCGTATTTCCACTTAAATAGCATTGCAACTTCATTTTCTATTTCGTATGATTCTCTGAATTATGACAACTAAGTGGAGGACTCCACGGAGATGTTTCACAGGCCTATCTAGAACTGTCACCAAATTTAAATTTTAATGTAAGCTGATTTTAATGCAAATGCCCTCTGGGTGGGACACAAACCATGGCAACACATGCATAATTAAAAATAGAGAAAATTCTTCAATCCAAAACCAGTGGTCATATTTGCTGCTTCTGATTTATTTTCAGTGAAGCCTAAATTATTAAATTAAGTTAAATGGCATTAAAATAAATTAAAACTAATTGGGATGAAATCTATCCATCAGAAGTTGGCCACATAGAGGACAATTATCAGAAGAAAAATGACTTTTGCCAAACAGACACGTCAACCCAAGAGAGAGAGGTGAGAGGCTCAGAACTGTCCTAATTAAACTTAGCATAAGTTGCATGAGAGAATTACTTTGGGAGGTTTTCAAGGTTCTGTTACATTACCTGATCAGCTATAGAGATCAGGGGTGGGTTCTAATTTTTTTTTACTACCAGTTCTATGGGCATGGCTTATTTTGTGGGCGTGGCTTGTGGGGGGTAATGTGACTGGGTGGGCATGGCCAACTTTTTTTTTTTTAACTTTTAAAAGCATTTTTTCTACAACCTTCCTTAAAAGGTTGCAGAAAAAAATGCTTTTAGAAGCCTTTGACTATCAGGCAAGTCAGCTGGGATTGCCAAAGGCTTTTAAAGGCATTTTTTTTTCCTACGGAAAAAAAATGCTTTTAGAAGCCTCTGAGATCCCAGCTGAGCTACGCAATCATCAGAGGCTTTTTTTTTTAATTTTTAAAAGGGTTTTTTCAGCCGAAGAGGTTGTAGAAAAATGCTTTTAAAAGTAAAAAAAAAAAAGGCTCTGATGAGGTGGGCGGGGTAAGCAAGCAGCGACTGGGCAGGGACTGGTTTGGGATCATGGCCAGCTAATGTTATTACCGGTTCTCCGAACTACTAAAAAATTTTACTACCGATTCTTGCGAACCGGTGCGAACCAGGAGCAACCCATCACTGATAGAGATGCCTTAAAGAATCCAGATGTTTCTCATTTCCTGAACTTGCCACTCTCAAAGTCTTGGCAGAAATTTAGCTTTTCTCTTAGTCAGGATTCATTTCGTCTTTTAGCCCCACCAATTTTTAAAAAGCAGCAATGGCATGTGCATCTCCATGAGGAGGAGGAGGAGGAGGAGGAGGAGGAGGAGGAGGAGGAGGAGGAGGAGGAGGAGGAGGAGGAGGAGGAGGAGGAGGAGAAGAAGAAGAAGAAGAAGAAGAAGAAGAAGAAGAAGAAGAAGAAGAAGAAGAAGAAGAAGAAGAAGAAGAAGAAGAAGAAGAAGAAGAGGAGGAGGAGGAGGAGGAGGAGGAGGAGGAGAAGAAGGAGAAGGAGAAGGAGAAGGAGAAGAAGAAGAAGAAGAAGAAGAAGAAGAAGAAGAAGAAGAAGAAGAAGAAGAAGAAGAAGAAGAAGAAGAAGAAGAAGAAGAGGAAGAGGAAGAGGAAGAAGAGGAGGAAGAAGAGGAGGAGGAGGAGGAGGAGGAGGAGGAGGAGGAGGAGGAGGAGGAGGAAGAGAAGAAGGAGAAGGAGAAGGAGGAGGAGGAGGAGGAGGAGGAGGAGGAGGAGGAGGAGGAGGAGGAGGAGAAGAAGAAGAAGAAGAAGAAGAAGAAGAAGAAGAAGAAGAAGAAGAGGAGGAGGAGGAGGAGGAGGAGGAGGAGGAGGAGGAGGAGGAGGAGGAGGAGGAGGAGGAGGAGGAGGAGGAGGAGGAGGAGGAGGAGAGAAGGAGGGCTTGGTTCATTAAGAAAGTAGGTCCATCAGTATCCATCAATATTATATAAAAGTTCAAGTTTAACCTGGAGGCATAAGAGGCTGAAACTGGAGAAAATAAGAATGCATAATTAATTAAATATAAAATTGATCCCATTACACTAATGGAATATGGTGCAGCAGCCCCAAATCAAAAGCAAATTTCATTTTCATTAAATATACATTGATTTATGACAAATGAAAGTATATTTGTGTGTGTGTATAATACATGTGGCTTTGTGTTGGAAACTTAAATAAACACATACATTTTTCTTAGATGTTTCTCCTTTTGAATCCTACCAATATCTCTAGAATATATATGGTATTTTTTTTTAAAAAAAATGCTACAGTGATTCTAAGAATTTTGTTTGCTAAGATACTTCCGGATCATATGATTCTGGAAGTCAAGACATAAAAGTCTTATGAATATGTGAAGTGAAATCAGAAAAAGAATTTTTAAAAAGTAAAAGATAATCAATTATTTGGTATACAATTTGTCAATGGACCTATCAGATACTCCAGAAGCATTCCTAAACTCTTCTTATAAAAAAGAAATGAAATTATAATATTAGATTAAATTCACAACAAGTCCTAATGTTGATGTATTTTTCAAGTCAAGCTTGACACCCTTTGGATAAGTCCATGTTTTTTTGTTTTTGGGAGGAGATGGGACACAATGGCTTTTGCTTCATTTTTCATTATAGGGAGTTTTCCATCACATTATCATACAAAATTATAACTTTGGTAGTCTGTACTGGAAGAGTAAATCCTAGAATGAAGCAGAGACAATTTACTTCCATTATTGTTGCCAGGAAAGCTTTACGAGTCTGTGGATCCTCAGCTGTCAAACTCACATCAAAAGAAGTTTATGAACCTAGCCAAAGTTTATTGCATCAGGGCAATGAAGCCATATTCTACCTGGTTTGCCTGAACTATGACCATAAAAACTGTATTTTCTTTCTTTCTTTCTTTCTTTCTTTCTTTCTTTCTTTCTTTCTTTCTTTCTTTCTTTCTTTCTATCTTTCTTTCTTTCTTTCTCTTCTTCCTCTTCTCCTTCTTCTTCTTCCTATTCCTCCTCCTCCTCCTCCCCTCCTCCACTACTACTACTACTACTACTACTACATCTTCTTCTTCTTCTTCTTCTTCTTCTTCTTCTTCTTCTTCTTCTTCTTCTTCTTCTTCTTCTTCTTCTTCTTCTTCTTCTTTTAATTTGATTTATATGCCGCCCTTCTCCGGAGACTCAGGGCAGCTTACAATGTGTTAACCAATAGCCTTCATACTTTTGTATATTTATACAAAGTCAGCTTATTGCCCTCACAAACTGGGTCCTCAATTTATCTACCTTAGAAAGGATGGAAGGCTGAGTCAACCTTGAGCCTGGGGAGATTCAAACTAGCAGTAATTGCAGGCAGCTGAATGATAATAACAGGCTATTAGTCTGCTGCGCCACCAGGCTCAGAAGCTTCTTCTTCTTCTTCTTCTTCTTCTTCTTCTTCTTCTTCTTCTTCTTCTTCTTCTTCTTCTTCTTCTTCTTCTTCTTCTTCTTCTTCTTCTTCTTCTTCTTCTTCTTCTTCTTCTGACTTGCTCTCAGGGTTCCAACAGATGCCCTAATTAAATCATGAGCCTCGAGCCAAGCTTCAAAATAAATCCAGTTATTTATTAGGAGCTCCATGTCAGCATGTTCCCAAATGAAGCCAACTCTGACCCCATGTAATTTACACCCCTAATCATGACCCTATTTTCCCCCTCCCCCCAGGGTGTGTTATCAATCACATTCACCAATGGAGCAATTTTGCGGGTTGTAGAGACCACTCCCCTCCAGCCGCTGTGGGTAACCCTGGGAGACAGCCTTGAAAAATATATGTCTGGAATGCACTCCTGTCTTTGGCTGGCAGCTGCTTCGTCGGTTTCCCATCCCCCATGCCTATGGCAACTCGAGAGCAGGCCAGGGGTGCTTTGCGAGTTGACATTCTTCTTTAAACAAGAAATCCAAGTTGCAGGTTGACTGGCTTGTATACTATTCAGTATGAAAATTTGAAGGTTTGAAGGATGCTATTTTAAACAGAGCTGCACTGATCTATAATTTGTCATTCTATAACTCACATCTAAGAAAACAACCCAGACTGAGAAAATATAATTTTCCATCTCCTTCTATTTCTTCTCTTTCAGACACCAGCTTCTACAAAATTCTAGTTTTGTTCTGGTTTGAGGGTTTTTTTTCCTCTCCTCCCAGGATTAATATTAGCTTTCCCCAGTCAAATAGTTCCAGGAAGAAGAAGAAGAAGAAGAAAGAGTATCATATCTGCAATTACACTGAATTATTTAATTGTGTGGACAGCGAGTTGTTAGTATTACTCTTAGAAAGATCACATTTCTGCCTAGGCTCTATTGTTCTTTTCCTAGCATGAACAGAATCAATTATCAAGCTAATAAAACAGGAGGTCGAGTTGCATGGAATTGAAATCATGATGAAGGCAATGACCTGATTATGTGATAAAATAATTCTCTCTTTCAACTATCTCTCTCTCTTTTTTTTAACAACTCAAACCCGCCTGACTCTGCCAGCCAAAGACAAAGCCCTGATTAAGAATATACTTTTCACATTTGATCTTCTGAGAATATTAAAACAATTTAGTTTGGTAATCATCCTAGCTAAGGAGCTATCAATAGTTTCTACAGTTTCTATTCGGGAAGAACTTTTCTTTCTCTGGACAGAGGAAGATAAGGAACTGATGTGAATCATCTTCAATTGTCGCGACTATTTAGTTATGAGCCAGAATGAAAGAGCCAGCTATACTGGTTTAATCCACGTATTTGGATTTGAACTAGCCCCTAACACTCCTACGCATTTTATGCATGACATCCAGAACAGTGGTGAAATCCAATTTTTATACTACAGGTTCTGTGGGTGTGGCTTGGTGGGCATGGTGTGGCTTGATGGGCGTGGCAGGGGAAGGATACTGCAAAATTGTTCTGTCCCCGTCTCACACTCACACACACAAACAGACAGCCGGGGGTTAAATAAACTGGCAGATAACCAATTCTTCTGATAAGACGCTTGGCAGCAACCCAGTAGCTGCTTGCCAAGAACTTTTACTCAATAAACAAAATACCCACAGTCAAGAATTGTCCAGTTCATAAAATAAATCCAAGGCCAATAATGTTATTTCCAAAGATGCAATGTGACTCGATAGTAGTTAGTTTTGTCCGTCACAGAGTCTGAATGGCCACCTCACCCCCTTTTATACCCTGTGGGTTGTGGTCCAGTGACTCAGCCTAATCTCTGGCATGCCTTTTCTTCTGTTGCGCGCGCTTATCTCTGCGACGCTGCCGAGGATCCAGCCAAGACTCATCTCCCTCATTACTGTCCACCTGAGGCTGCGTGGACGTGCTTGGCCCCAGCCCTATCTCTTGCCCTTCGGCGGACACTGAAGGCATTGCCAGAGAGGAGGGTCCTGGAGAGGGAGGCCTTGCCAACTCCTCTCCTTCACTCTCGGAGTCCTCTCCTGCCGATGACAAAGGCTCAGGTAACGGAGCCACAAAAAAATCCCCATTCCCTCCCCACTCCTGGGGGAAGGATACTGCAAAATCTCCATTCCCACTCCACTCTGGGGCCAGCCAGAGGTGGCATTTGCCAGTTCTCCAAACTACTCAAAATTTCCGCTACCGGTTCTCTGAACTGCTAAAAATTTCTGTGACTGGTTCTCCAGAACTTGTCAGAACCTGCTGGATTTCACTCCTGATCCAGAATGCAGAAAGGGAAACTAGAAATAAGGAGGTAAGGAGCAAAACAAGATTTAAGGGCAAAGGGACATGTAATATATTACAATCATAACTGGGGAAAACATGGTGTTTCCATCCTTTGTCATGGAACAAACTTGTGGTTTACACATTCAGACTTGTCATTAAATAATGTATTTTACCAGGGTTGAACTGTGGGGGTCCTTGGTGCTCACTGAGCTTGGTTGTTTTTTTTGTTTTTTTTTTCTCAGCAATGATGATTAGTTGAATAATGAAACATCTGCAAGAAAACAACCAAGCTCAGAGGGCACCAAGGACCTCCAAATGCATTCTTTTCATTTAGATTAGATTAACAGAGTTGGAAGGGACCTTGTAGGTCATCTAGTCCAACCTCCATCCAAAGCAGTAGACCCTACTACACCATTTCTGACAAATGGCAGTCCAAACTCTTCCTGAAAGCTTCCAGTGATGAAGCTTCCACAACTTCCGAACGCAACTTCTGTTCCATTCGTCGATTGCTCTCACTGTCAGAAAATTTCTCCTTATTTCCAGGTTGAATCCCTCCTTGATCAGTTTCCACCCATTATTCCTTGTCTAGCCTTCAGGTGCCTTGGAAAACAGCTTGACCCCCTCCTCTCTCTGTGGCAGCCCCTCAAATATTGGAAGACTGCTATCATGTCTCCCTTGGTCCTTCTCTTCACTAGACTAGCCATGCCCAGTTCCTGTAAAATTATGTTTTAATCTCCAGTTCCCTAATCATCCTGGTTGCTCTTCTCTGCACTTTTTCTAGAGTCTCAATATCTTTTTTATAGTGTGGTGACCAAAACTGGATGCAGTATTCTAGGTGTGGTCTTACCAAGGCTTTATAGAGTGGTATTGTTCAGGATATTTGTCACTAGAAGTGAAAAATATCCATGTACAAACTGCCTTCATTTACTTACTTACAATATTAATAGCCTATATGCGTGATGGCGAACCTATGGCACGTGTGCCACAGGTGGCACACATAGCCATATCAGTGGGCATGCCAGCTCAGCTCTGGTGCTCAGGTGCACACCAGCCAGCTGATTTTCAGACCTTCTGGGCCCACCAGAAGTAGCAAAACAGGCTGTTTCCTGCCTCTGGAGAGCCTGGGGTGGTGGGATCCTCTCATGTGGCTCCAGATCCTCTCTATGCATCTGGGGAGGGTGAAAACAGCCTTTCCCACTCCCTTGGAGGCTCTCCAGAGGCCTGAAACAGCCCATTTCCCAACTCCCAGTGGGACAAGAAGTGACATTTTTGGCTGTCCCCAGCCTCCATGGACTCCTAGAGATGCTCTGTAGGCTGGGGACAGCAAAAAAATCACTTCCTTTTGTGCAGGGCAGAGTGCATCATGGGTGTGGGCACACGTGCGCGCGAACCTCCCCTGCCCTCCCCCTCTCCTGGCACGCGATGGCAAAAGGTTAGCCATCACTGGCCTATACCAATCAACTAGGACTCTGGATGGGCTATAAGAAGATCATACACAAAAATGGTCCAGGTGCAGGGCAAGACGTCCTTGACTCTCTGAAAAAGGAATGTTATTATGACTACATATCACCCATACTGTATACATTCCCCTCTCCCGGTTTCCCACAGTAGAAAATGTGGCAGGCCTGAAGGCCCAATTGTCAAAGATGGCTTCCAGGTCTGACAGTACTATTCAACAAGGGATGGCCCACTACAGGGTGTCTTTTGATAACTGCACCAAACAAGCCGATTCAGTCCTGGGAGGGTATTATATGAAATGTCCTGATGTTTTGCCATCAATGTCTTTAGAGGTAATGACCAGGATGATAGGGCCCAGCATCTAACAATCATCAATGAATCCAAGATCATCCCAAAGGTGCTTTTTTTTTTTTCAAAAGGCAACTCATCTTTGTTTTTCTTTGAAGACATTTCTCTTCTCAACCATGAAGCTTCTTCAGTTCTCAAGAAGTATCCAAGTAATTTCTTCAGTTCAGTCAGAACTGAAGAAGCTTCGTGGATGAGAAGTGAAATGTCTTCAAGGAAAAACAAAGTTCACTTGCTTTTTGAAAAGAAAAAAAAAAAGCTCCTTTGGGAAAACTACAGTATGACCTGAATAGCTGAGAATCTGCATAGACAGACTCCAAGATTAATGTTATGTTAGTTTGACAAAATTAAACCACTTACCGTATTTTTCGGAGTATAAGACGCACCTTAGTTTTTGGGGAGGAAAATAAGAAAAAAGCTGATTGGTGGGTGGATTGGCCTCCCGGAATACCCCCAATCAGCTGTTCCCAGAGGTGAATTGTAACAACAGGTTCCTTGGTTGTGAGCTCTATGCCTTGCTTTTTTTTTTTTTTTTTTGCTTTTTTTCCCTGCTTCTGAAACTTCTGAAACTCTGTTTCAGAAAAAACTTTTTCCTGCCTCTGAAAGCCTCCGAAACAGCTTCAGAAAAAAAGCCTCTGAAGCTCTGTTTGGGGGCTTCTTTTCTGAAGCTCTGTTTGGGGGCTTCTTTTCTGAAGCTCTGTTTGGGGGCTTTTTTTCTGAAGCTCTGTTTGGGGGCTTCTTTTCTGAAGCTCTGTTTAGGGGCTTCTTTTCTGAAGCTCTGTTTAGGGGCTTTTTTTCTGAAGCTCTGTTTGGGGGCTTCTTTTCTGAAGCTCTGTTTAGGGGCTTTTTTCTGAAGCTCTGTTTGGGGGCTTCTTTTCTGAAGCTCTGTTTGGGGGCTTCTTTTCTGAAGCTCTGTTTGGGGGCTTCTTTTCTGAAGCTCTGTTTGGGGGCTTTTTTCCTGAAGCTCTGTTTGGGGGCTTCTTTTCTGAAGCTCTGTTTGGGGACTTCTTTTCTGAAGCTCTGTTTGGGGGCTTTTTTTCTGAAGCTCTGTTTGGGGGCTTTTTTTCTGAAGCTCAGTTTGGAGGCTTCTTTTCTGAAGCTTCACTTCTGATGCTTTTTTCAGCCTCTGAAACCTCGGGTGGGGCTACATTCAGAGTATAAGACGCACCCAGATTTTCACCCTCTTTTTTTGGTGGGGGGGGGGAAAGGTGCGTCTTATACTCCGAAAAATACGGTACTGTGTTTTGCACCAGTTAGAGCTTCCAGGTCATCTCCAAAGTCACAATAAAGAATATTACTACATGCTAATAAAAGCTGTCTTTTGGGAGCTAAAATTATTTGAATGGCTGGCTCATGTCCCATTTTAGAGGGATGTATTGATAGCATCCTGATTAAACATTCTCCTGGCCAGCTAAAGTCTTGTTCGTTATTGCAAATGAAGGCAAATATATCTGTCCCAGGATAATTTGTTGCAGGATCCAGTCTGAGTCAGTCACCAGGACCTTAGTCCTTCACGCTTCCTAGTTCATCAACTTTGCTTTGAGGAGGGCTCAAAAACAAGTTTTAATACACCCTAATTACTATAATTATTCATCAATGTTGCTTGCAATTAACGGCTGATTAATTCTTTCTGGATTATTTTACCTGGAAGCAACATTGACTAATAATAGAGCACTAAGGCATTAATGCCAACTGGCTTAATTGTCATTTTCTGGAATGTTGGTTTTCCCATTTCTCTGTGACTATACAAATTACCGTCCTGTGTTATTTGTTTTGTTTTATCGGTCATAATGGTTCACGACCATCAAGAAGAACTGAATTGCTCTATTTTGCAAGGGGGGATGAGTTGCCTTGCTTTCCTCACAGGAAACCATCAGCCAACTTCAAAAGAAAGTGAGGATGGAAAGTGAGAGTTGGCGCTCATACAATCATGGGACCAGTGGTGAGTTGACACTGGTTCGGACTGGTTCGCAAGTGTTCTGCCCCAGCTATGGACCCCAAAGAACGCAGCACACACAAACTCTATACAAAGCTTATTTTACTCAAATAACTTAGTCTTTATCATTCAAAGGCTGTTTTGAATTCTTCTATTGTATGCAAAGAATACAACTTATTTTGCTAATAAGTTAATGATTGTATGCAAAGAACTTTTGCTAATAAGTTAATGATAGAGTTCTGCTGTTGGGAGAGCTGTGTGATATTTATTCTTTGAGAGATCAGGAAGAAAAAGAAAACAATGCGGAATAAAAGAATGACTTATTCCTTTACCTGCAAACCCACCTGTAAAGCTTCCTAGGTAATAAAGATTGTCTCATAATCCATCATATCAGAAAAAAAAAATAAATGCCCATTTTTGGAGAGCGAAACATCTTGCCATAATCCGGGACAAGGCACGAAGGTCACACAGCCAGCTGAGAGTTCAAACTCCCTTTTAATGCTCCAAATTGCCCCCACATTCTTGGCAAGTCCCAGAGCAAAGCGCGCACACACACACACATGGCAGCCTCCGACTGTGCCCAGTCCAGCAAAACAAGGGAACAGGGTGATGATTCCACGTAATCAGGAACAAGGCACTGAGTCCATGAAATCAGGAAGAAGCAAGCAGACCTGCAAACTCCAAATGTCTGTACCAGCACCAAACTCTACCAATTCAGCATTTGTTCCTGACAAATGCCTCTCTCCACAGCATCTCCTTAAATCTCAGTCCCTAGCTGTGCCTTGTGAAGAGGGGTGGGGCACTCTCCTCCTGAGTCATCAGGTCGGCTTGTACTGTTCCCGCCTTCTCTCCACTCTCCGCGCTCGGGGATCAGGAGGGAGTGGTCCTTCTCATCGCCTGACCTCCGTTGTTCCCCATATCCACAGCTTGCCCTCTCTCTGTCATCCTGCCCCCTTTCCTCCCTGCTATCAAGCCATCTCAATCTTGAGGGGCCCTGGGCTGCCTCGGCCTGCTCCTCCCCACATTCCTCCGAAGCCAATGAAGCCGCTCCCTCTATCTCCATTAGCTCCAGCTCATTCTCCTCTGCAGATTCAGGCTCCGATGGGGGCATGACACATCTTCTATCAGTGTGAAACATAAGTGTTTGTTTTGTTACCTGCTGAGAAGCCGCAGTAAAAAAAATTAAAATAAAATCCCAGGCCAATATTTCCTGCATCACAATTATCTGGGCTGTGCTTCGGTCTTGACATTTGAATTACTTTTCGATCATTGTTCAAAAATGGTAAGATCTAAACCAGTGACAATACATACACATAAGCTTAAAAATAAACACCAGTCAAGTTACAACAACATGCAGAAAATATTTACACAATGACAAGGAGAATAAAGTATGCTTTACCACAAATAAATAGTTACCTCTCTGCATTCCTCTTTATTTATGGAAAGCTCTGGCATTTAACATTACTTATGATTCAATGCATCCATGAAACCCCGAGCATTCGTCTTTCTGATCTCTTTCCTTTATTTAGTGCTGGTAGACAATATTGATTTCAAAGAAATAAGCCGACTATTCTTTGTTGTAATTGATTTAAAATGAAAGAAACTCAAATGCTTTGGCCTGTTTTCGGATCTGAAGGCATAGCTATGTTCAGCTAGGAAACAGATGGATTCGTTCTACTGTAAAGCTACTGTATATTTACTTGGGTTTAGTGGTGCATTCAGGCTGCCATCTAGAGAACCAATAATGTTAAATGCTCTGAAATTGGGACAATGGGCTTTATCATCTAATATTTCCACCTATGGCTAATTTTGTGAAATATTTCATCCTGAAGAATTCTTTGTGGCAAGATCCTGACAGCAGAACAGGTCATAATTCACCAAGGTATTCTGCTGACATAACAAAATGGCTGCTCTTCTTACTATTTCATGAATTGTGTCCAACGTGGTGAAATACATACAAGCTTTTAAAATAGCAGCACTTTTGTACTGGATAAATCTTTTATGGAAAATGCTTGCAGGAGGTCCTGTAATAACTGCCTGAATTGCTGGATCTTTTTCAGCTCTAGATGTCATAAGGGACGCTTTCTTCATTACATGCTTCATCAAGATTTCATCCCAAGAATCATCCGCCAGTCAACGAGCTAACAAATGCCTTCATCCAAGATCTATAATGTTCAGGCAGAACAAAATATCACAGAGATAATCAGTTGTGTCTCTTTTCTAGTCAACCAGTTGACCAGTTATCTACAATTCATAGGTTGTACTCGTTGCCAGTGTACTCATCTCCCACCCCCTCTCCAGTAACATAGTTATGTTGTAGGACCATGACACTTTCCACTGGAGGAGGAGGAGGAGGAGGAGGAGGAGGAGGAGGAGGAGGAGGAGGAGGAGGAGGAGGAGGAGGAGGAGAAGAAGAAGAAGAAGAAGAAGAAGAAGAAGAAGAAGAAGAAGAAGAAGAAGAAGAAGAAGAAGAAGAAGAAGAAGAAGAAGAAGAAGAAGAAGAAGAAGAAGAAGAAGAAGAAGAAGAAATATACTAAATAAGGATCAATCCTGAAGGCCAGATCCTGAAGATGAAACTCCAGTACTTTGGCCACCTAATGAGAAGGAAGGACTCACTGGAGAAGAGCCTAATGCTGGGAAAGATTGAGGGCAAAAGAAGAAAGGGATGGCAGAGAATGAGGCGGCTGGATGGAGTCACTGAAGCAGTAGGCATGAGCTTAAATGGACTCCAGAGGATGGTAAAGGACAGGAAGGCCTGGAGGAACGTTGTCCATGGGGTCACGATGGGCCGGACATGACTTCACAACTAAAAACAACAACAAAGTATCAACTAGTTTCATAGCAAAAAAAATTAATAAATGATACAGGGTTCAACAACGTAGGCATTATGCTGCAATATTTCCCAAGCTGAATTAAGAAGATCTCCAAATTTGCTCGATTCCTCCTTGGTGATGCAAAGGAGCATTTCAACTCATTTCAATATGTGGGGAAAAAAAAATTCTGAAATATCTCCTTGACTCTGCCAAGAGCAAGCCAAGTTTAGATTTGAGATGCATGAAATAACAGCATAATTTTATCAAGGCTAAATTACAAACTGAAACGTAATTCATCTCCCCCAATGCATACAATTTTCGCTGTGTCAAGATAAGAACTACATTTCTTGCGGTAATGTACAGATGCACAAAACTAGCATTGGCTTCCGTGAAACCGAGTTTCCCAGCAATAAAGATGAATATGTGTAAGTCTGTTAATGTTCCAATTTTAACTAAAAACCAACAGTTACTAAACTGGCAGATATTTTTTCTCTCAAATGCATATCCAGAGAAATATGTTTTACTCTGTTACAGAATGTGTTTGTCAGTAAGGCCAAAGTATTACGTTCTGCAGTGCTACAGTTTTACAGCGTTACAAATAAGGACCATAAAATAGCTAGAAGGATTATATTTCCTTCCATTTAAAAAAAAAAAAAAGCAACTTGCCTAAAGTATTATAAGCTTGCATTATAAACTGGCTCTCTGCCAACTGACCTAGTAAGATTTTTGACCCTTAAAATAGTGGGCTAATGCATTCATTTCTGTTCTGATTTTTATAATACACAGATTTACCTAAGCAAACCCTGAACGCTGAAGTAGAAATCTGAACTGCAAAATGCAAAATTACATTTGAATAAACTATGTAAACTGTGTCTCTTGAGTAGGTCATGCATAACACAATTTTTTTTAAAAAAAATAAATTATTATTCGGCTTACTGATTTGATTTCAATCCACATCTGAAGATTGGTGGAATGGACCATTCTGCCATTTAAAGGTATATCTCCATCATCTAGAATGGGGTATCAAACTCGTGCCAGCAGGCCGGATGCTGTCATGTGCTGGCCCCACCCCTGCCCTGTTTAGTGAGGTGAAAAAAGTCCCGCTAGGTCATGTGACGCCACCGTGTCAACCAGTGGTGGGTTCCTCCCGGTTCGGCCCAGTTTGGCTGAGGCGGTAGCGGTGACGATATGATGTCACCGAACCAGTTCTCTTTGTTCGGGAGCTGGGCACCCACATGGACCAAAAAAAAAAAACCATGAGAAAGCAAGTCAAGAAGCTGTACTTAAAAAAAAAAAAAGACATGTCCAACACTTCGGCCCTTTTTTAGTCTGTAGAGATCCTCAGTCATCCAGGTCATGGTTGTCCCAAATGTGCTTTTTCAGGAGGCAACTTGTTTTTTCTTTTGAAGACGTTTTGCATCTCATCCAAGAAGCTTCTTCAGCTCTGACAGGATGGTGGGGAATGGAAGGATTTATATTTCTTGCAGACAGCTGGTCATTTGCATCCTTTTAGAGTGTCGTTGAGGCCACTTGGAAGTTCATCTGTGTCCTCAGGGTCACCTGAGTAGTGCTCCTGGTTCCTGTAGTCTGCAATTTTTCCTCTGGAAATCCATTCCTACTCCCACACCATTCCAAGAGTGTTCATCCCAAATTACATAGCTAGAAGTCTGTAGAGATTCTCAGTCATCCAGGTCACTGTTGTCCCAAAGGTGCTTTTTCAGGAGGCAACTGGACTTTTCTTTTGAAGATATTTCGCTTTTCATCCAAGAAGCTTCTTCAGCTCTGACAGATGTTATCAGTTTGAGTTTAGTCATTCTCCTTTCAGGGCTGAGTAGGAAATTTTAGCCAAACTTCAATGGCTGGACCTCTTTATAGACATCTGAGTTGGATGTCAACTAAGCTGATCAATTTGGACAGTTTTGCTCATAGATAACATCTTGTTGGATCGTTGCATATCATGGAGAACAACGTGAAGAATCTAGTATGTGGAGTGAAACTTTCTAGCTGTTATTTCCATTGGCTCGAGAGAATCCAAATACACCTTGTATTGCCAAGGTGTTGTAGCATAGTGGTTAGAGCAAACATGGAACCCCCAGATTATCATTGTGGGCAGGTTAAGAAAAATCCATATCTTACAAATTTATGACCTGTAGCGTTGGGATGGAGGATTTTGTCAATACCTTGGGAAAAATTTCAGCTCCAATCCAGGAGCCAATTCACGAATGCGACTGCTTGAGGGCTCCTGGATTGGAGCTGAAAGGAGAAAGGGAGCAGAATGCCCCCTCCCACATGTTGGGGTAGACCAAGTGTCTTGATAGAAAAACACTTAATGTTTCCCTGGCTCAAGCTGATGAAGGGAGGAGAACTTGTGGCTCAGAGGTTAATTCAACTGCCTAACATGCAGGAAGCCCAAGTTCAAATCCGAGTAAGGGTATGGCTAGTTGATGACAGCTTAATAGCTTGAAATAGATCTATACTAGTCTCCCTTTATTTCTTTATCAGCAAAATATAAATTTGATGTATGTATGTATGTATTAAATACATGAACAGTGTGGCTTCTGGGTAGTGTTCATTTTGATATCAAATAATAATAATGAAATTGACAATTTTGATAATCTTACATTGATCATGCTCACACCATTATGATAACATTGTACGTAATGCAGGGGTGAAATCTACTTACCCTCCTTACTGGTTTGGAAGTGCATGTGCTACATGCCGACCCTCTGCACATGCGCAAACATGCACATGCGCAGAGGGTAAAAAACAGATTACTTCCTGGTTAAAAAACAACAATCGGGTCAATGGGTGGAGCCTCAAGCTGCCATCGCTACCAGTTCTCCAGACCAACGGCCGCGATCGCTACCAGTTCAGCTGAACTGGGAGCGTTTCACCCCTGATGTAATACAATCATCTTTCAACTTCTAATCTTTTCATCTGTATACTAATTTTAACATCTGACATAAAAATATTCATAATAATATTGTGCTATTCCCCCCCCCCCCATTCCAGTTTCTGCCTCCACTCCTCACTTTATTATTTGTGAATTCCCGCAATCATTTCCAGTTTTCTCATGCCTTCTTGAGAACGGACAAAAAAATTATTGCAAGTAAAATAAATTGCATGTGTACCTCTTCTTGAAATGTAATAGACTTGTTGGAATCATGCATTTTTAAGCTCGAGATTTAAAGAGCTTTTACTAAAATATATTTTTCTTTAGGGACCAGACCAGCTGTCATACAGCAATACTATTTAAAGGCATGTTTCAACCTTGCTTTTAAATGTTTACTATTGCAACATATTTGATGTATTTGATATTTTCTAGCCTTACAAAACCCTTGTAAAATACAAGCACTTACTTCAGATTACTGTTAAAATCTTTTAAGCTTTTATTATCTTAATTCCACTCGCATGCTGGTGTTTTAATACTTGCTTAATCTTCAGATTTTTTTTACAGTTTATTTTCTAGGTTGTGCTGTCATATTCTTCATAGACCTATTTTTTGTTTCATGCCATCATTTTATTTAAATTTTGGACTTCGTAGATAGAGAGCATGTATGTATTTATGTGTGTATGTATCCATGCATGTACTGGTATATGTGTGATGCATGTATGTATTTCAAAACACGATAAAGAATAAAAAGTGCGGAATAAATAAAAATAGGGATGCAGAGTTTAAATGTAGAAATGTTTTTTTTAAAAAAAGAACAGTAATTCATGCATGTTTAATTATTGCTTGCTAGAAAACTAAAATGCAATATACACATAAAAGAAAAAAAATGAATAAAAGAATATTGCAGAGAAAAAACAGTAAATTAAAAGGACTGACCACTAGATATCATAAAATGATTTATAATAATCCGGTTAAACGTTAAAAATGTCTACTACTCGTTTAAAAAATTAACGAGGTGTAGGAAGAGTTATTAAATGCTTAAGTGTCAGAATCAACTTCCTGTCGTGCACAACCAATATAGTGTTCTTGATTTCTTTCAACTGACTACTTTACTTTCTCATAAACTTTATATTCGTTTATAGGCATAATAATTCTGTGCATCTAAATGGCCTGGGAAAGTACATCTCCGTCTTAATGAGGTGTCATGTCTTATATAAAACCGCTATACTGTACAGATAATGAATGAATACAATTGAGGATGACTACATACATTGTTCTGAATTGTATTAGCAGAAATATTAAGGTTTAGTCATAGAGACGTAGAGACAAAAAGATCATAGCTTTTTTTTAAAAAAAACCACACATACACACACAAACACAATGGAGTGGAGCCACAATTTAAATAATGCTTTGCTATAGTTATTCTACCTCGCTACTCATAATTGGTCTGGTCATATAGTATAACCATGCAGGTCATTAGCAGGATTTAGCGCTAGGCTAAAATGACCACAAAATCTTCAGCAAATCTGTGTTACTTTCATTAGTGTACTAAGAAAGGTATAGAAAATAATCTGTGCATCGTCAACAGTTACGCATCCATTTGACGGAAGTATAATTATTAAATTTCAACTCATATTCTTCTCCATCCGTTCGATGGAACTATAATTAAGTTCAGCACATCATGTAATTAAGTTCAGCAGAACAAGAAGCAGTGGGTGGAAACTAATCAAGGAGAGAAGCAACTTAGAACTAAGGAGAAATTTCCTGACAGTGTGAACAATTAACCAGTGGAACAGCTTGCCACCAGAAGTTGGGAATGCTCCAACACTGGAAGTTTTTAAGAAGATGTTGGATAACCATTTGTCTGAAGTGATGTAGGGTTTCCTGCCTAGGCAGGGGGTTGGACTACAAGACCTCCATGGTTCCTTCCAACTCTGTTATTCTATTCTATTTTTTCTGTTTTACAGATAGATCTACACTTTCTATGTTTTGGAATAAAGCAGGCAGGATCCAGCAAATATCAGAAAGAGCTAAGTCACATCAAATCAATCTGAATTTAGAAATAATTGTTCACCTGGTTTGGGACTATTTGTAGATGATGTTAATGCTACTCAGAGAAAAAATAAAATTGAATTTAGTTAGGTTATCTTTTTTTCATTTTCTTTTATCTCCTTCCCGTGATTTCTCTTATTATGCTCTTACCCTTGCTTGTAAGCTAAATGTTTAAACTTTGTTGATACTTTCTGTATCCGAGGAAAATAGAAAAAGAAATTTCCCCCTTTGAATCCTGCCTCTCCCTGCCTCACCACAAACACATACCCAAACATTCATTTTGGATTAAGAGGCTCAGAAAATTTTTAATGCCTGAATTCCTGGTCATTTTTCAACAATGTGTACAGAATGGCACTGCACCAAATCAAAGACTCCAAAAGCAGAATAGCCAAGTTAATATTTTATGTGACAGAAATGTGAAAACTTACATTCAAAGTTAAATTAACTGTAATGTGCATGGGCTTTTCCCAAATATTGGTAATTTATTCAGTGAGTTCTACGTTTGCTTTTCCTCCAATTAAATTCAAATGATTATACTAAAACTGCTATATGTCTAGGGAGATTCTCAGGTCATGCTCAGTTGCTTTATTTCAAGAAGCAACTGGATTTTCTGTTTTTTTTTCTTTGAAGACGTTCCGCTTCTCATCCAAGAAACTTCTTCAGCTCTGAAGGAGCTTCTTGGATGAGAAGTGAAATGTCTTCAAAGAAAAAACAGAAAGTCCAATTGCCTCTTTAAAAAACACCTTTGGGAAAAACTGCCATAGTGGTTCTGTAGATGAGATGGGCTGTTACTTAATATTTATTTATTTATTTATTTATTTATTTATTTATTTATTTATTTATTTATTTATTTATTTATTTATTTATTTATTTATTTATTTATTGAATTTATATCCCGCCCTTCTTCCCGAAGGGACTCAGGGCGGTGAACAGCCGAGAATTAAAATAACATACAATATAAAAGTTAAAATAATTAAAAATAAATTAAATTAAACGGCCGCCCCAATTTAAAACCCCTAGCAATACAATTAAAAAACTAACCCCTAAAACCTATTCAGGCCAAGCCGGCTTGCTGAAATAAAAATGTCTTCAGGGCCTTACGGAAAGTGCGGAGATCCGGGATCAGTCGTATTCCAGGAGGTAGCTCGTTCCAGAGGGCGGGTGCTCCCACAGAGAAGGCTCTCCCTCTGGGGGCCGCCAGCCGACATTGCTTGACCGACGGCACCCTGAGGAGGCCCTCTCTGTGAAAGCGTATTGGCCGGTGGGAGGTTATCGGTAGCAGCAGGCGGTCTCGTAAATACCCTGGCCCTAAGCCATGGAGCGCTTTAAAGGTGAGAACCAACACCTTGAAGTGCACCCGGAAGACCACCGGGAGCCAGTGCAGCTCGCGCAGGAGAGGTGTTATATGGGAGTGCCATGTCGCTCCTGTGATCACCCGCGCGGCCACATTCTGGACCAGTTGGAGCCTCCGGGTGCTCCTCAAGGGGAGCCCCATGTAGAGAGTGTTAGCGTAGTCCAGGCGAGAAGTGACGAGAGCATGAGTGACTGTGCATAAGGAATTTGATACATAAATAAATATAAATAAACAAAAAGAATGAGTGGAAGAAATGAGTGGACATTATAGGAGAGAAATAATTATTCTATATTCTCCTCTCCTTTGTTATTGGCAACATAGATATCTAAGTGTCTTTATTCAATGGAACGGCTTGCCTTCAGAAGTAGTGGGTGCTCCGTCACTGGAGGCTTTCAAAAAGAGACAGGACAGCCATTTTTCTGAAATGGTATAGGGCAGTGATGGTTGACCATTTCGGCACCGAGTGCTGAAACGTGCGCATGTGTGCACACCCATAATGCAATGTGTGTGTGTGACTCCTCCATGCCCCCCTGGCCCCCGTGCATGTGCATGCGACCCCTACGAGTGCCCCAGAGGTGGGTTTAAGCAGGTTCTGACCAGTTCTGGAGAATCGGTAGTGGAAATTTTGAGTAGTTCAGCGAACCGGAAGTAAAAATTCTGACTAGCCCCACCCGCATCTATTCTCTGCCTCCCAAGCCCCAGCTGATCGGGAGGAAATGGGAATTTTGCAGTAACCTTCCCCTGAAGTGGGGTGGGAATGGAGATTTTACAGTATCCTTCCCCTGCCATGCCCACCAAGCCACGTCCACCAAGCCATGCCATGCCCACCAAGCCACACCCACAGACCTGGTAGCAAACAAATTTGAAACCCACCACTGGTGTGCCCCCGTGCATGTGTGTGAGCCCCCCACGCATGCATGTGCAACCCTCCGTGTGCACCCCGCCCCCACACATGCATGTGTGACCCCTGTGTGTGCCTTCATGCACGCATGACCCCTCCACATGTGCTGCACCCCCTGCGCATACACATCTGACCCCCACATGCACTCCACCCCACACACATGTGCATGAAACCCCTGTGCATTCGCCCCACCCCCGCACATGTATGTGCATCTCCCGCATATGCCCCTTCCCCCACACGCATGGCAGAGAACCAAAAACCAGTTGGCCGGTGGGAGGCAAGCACACATGTGCAGCGGAGCTGAGCTGGGATGATGGCTCACATGCCTGCAGAGAGGGCTCTGTGTGCCACTTGTGGGATGCATGCCGTAGGTTTGCCATCATGGGTAAAGAGCAGGGGTGGGCAACTGTGGCCCTTTTACAACCTGTGGACTTCAACTCCCAGAATTCCTGAGCCAGCTTGGCTGTAACAAGAATTCTGGGAGATGAAGTCCACAGGTTGTAAAAGGGCCACAGTTGCCCACCCCTGGTATAGAGGGATTGGACTAGAAGATCTCCAAAGTCCATTCCAACTCTTATTATTCTATCTTCTATATTTAATATATATATTTATATTTTTTTAAATATTCAGATATGTCTCTGATGTTTAAGAGAGATGGTGAGGATTTTATTTTTATTTCTGATTTTTTTTTACTTTTCATGAGGTAATTTTTTATTGTTGTTCTTGCTTGTCATTAAATCTAAGATCCATTTGAAAAACTTTGCTCGTCTACAGTCATTGTCACATTAATAGTCGATGCAATTGCTGTAGTGGAGATCATGGGTGAATTGACAATTTAATGTAATAGCCAAAAAAAATATATTCTTCATGTTCCAGGTTTATCTTCTTTATCCTAAAGATAAATTGAGGCATGATACCCGTAAAAACTACAGGGAATATTTTCCTTAGCAGGTGATACATTTGTATTAGTTACACCCCTCATTAGGCAGCTGGACAGAGATTTTTCCAACTTTTAAACAGTGCATATCATTTTTTAGAACTGAACATTTTAAAAAATCCAGGAATGGCACTTTTATCTATTCAGAGTTTTTTTTTTTTTAAAGAAAAAAATATGTCAGAGAAAAAATGTTCCTTTAGCATCATTCTCAGAGCAGATTTCCACTCGTTCCTTTGCTTAAACCTTATTAATATTGGATGAAACTATATCGAAGTCTTAATCTCACAGGAGACCATGATGAATAGTGAAGAAAGAAGATCTTCTTTCTCTGGGCCTGGCTAGTCTAGTGAAGAGAAGGACCTGGGGAGACATGCAAGCAGTGTTCCAATATTTGAGGGGTTGCCACAGAGAGGATGGGGGTCAACCTATTCTCCAAAGCACCTGAAGGCCAGACAAGGAACAATGGATGGAAATTGAACAAGGAGAGATTCAACCTAGAAATAAGGAGAAATTTTCTGACAGTCAGAACAATCAACCCATGGAACAGAAGTTGCCTTCAGAGGTTGTGGGAGCTTCATCACTGGGAGCTTTCAAGAAGAGACTGGACTGCCATCTGTCAAAAATGGTGTAGGGTCTGCTTGGGTGGGGGGGTTGGATTAGATGACCTGCAATGTTCCATTCCAACTCTGTTAATCTGTATCTGTATCTCTGTTGTTCTTATTATTAGAAAAGGAAAGATGTTTAGAATAGAATAGAATAGAATAGAATAGAATAGAATAGAATAGAATAGAATAGAATAGAATAGAATAGAATAGAATAGAATAGAATAGAACACAACAGAACACAACAGAACAGAATAGAAGAGAATAGAATTTAGAATAACAGAGTTGGAAGGGACCTTGGAGGTCTTCTAGTCCAACCTCCTGCTTAGGTAGGAAACCCTACACCACTTCAGACAAATGGTTATCCAACCTCTTCTTAAAAACTTCCAGTGTTGGAGCATTTACAACTTCTGGAGGCAAGTTGTTCCACTGGTTAATTGTTCTCACTGTCAGGAAATTTCTCCTTAGTTCTAAGTTGCTTCTCTCCTTGATTAGTTTCCACCCATTGCTTTTTGACCTTGGAGGATCAAGGCACCTCCTCAGGTACCTTGGAGAATAGCTTGACTCCCTCGTGTGTTATCGATAGTGGTATCTCTTTATATCTCATGGACCCTTCCCCATCACATTTCTCCTCTGGTTTAAAACTCTGAGCTTTTACTCAAATTAACCAGATCACAATGGAAGAATCTCCTTGATCAGCCTCTGTTGACCCAGCTTCTCCTTGACAAAACCCAATCCAAGGTGTCTTTTTTTAAAAAAAAAACTTTCCCTAGATTTTCCCGTTAAGCAAAATAAGCACCCAGAGAAGCTTTGCAAGAATAAAATGTTGGCAGAAGACATCTGTTGCCTGAAGGATGACCTAAATTTAATCCTCAACCTCTCCAGAGTCAATTTCCCATTTGACATATTTTTTTGACAAATGGAAAATGTACCCTTGAGCAAACTTCTAGGTAAGAGAGGCTCCCTTTATGGCTGCACCAGAAGGCATTCAGTTTGAAATTGCTGATCAAGGTAAATTTAATCCGGCTGGTTGGCTGATTCAGGCTGCTCGGATGAACATCCTTAAAAGTCTGCTGTTTGTAACTCCCTGTCAATATATCCGCGCAACCTGACTGAATGAATCTGAACACACGTTGTTCTCCAGTTTTCTATTTTATATCTAGTTCAAGATTAAGCTTGGAATGAGCATTCTTTCAAACCCGTAGACATTGTCAGATAAACCACCACAGTGGTTTCACAGGGAGATTGCAGAACTGCTCATGTTTAGTGTCTCGTGCCAATATTTTGCTTTTAAACGACAATATACAGCAGGGGGGGAAAAAGTGTTATTCAGGGAAAGGTTGGGGTTTAGATTGCAAACAAAGCTTTCAGCAGCCAAAACACCAGGCAGCTGCAGTTCATTGCAAGAAAAGAAACAAGAAAAAAAAAAAAAACCTACGCAAATTCAACCAAGGCCCTATATAAAAGTTATCCTCATTCAGTTATATTTTCCAGCAACAAAGATTAATTAAATCCTAATCACAAAAGATGCCCTTAAGGGAGAGGCTAATTGTTTCTTCTGCCAATAGCCTGACATGGAATGAAGCATAATCAATTAGCAGATGGTCTGATTTATTTGGCTGAGCGATGCAACAAATTGAAAACTGCAGCTTTTTGTTTACTAAATGCCCAAGTTCGGGCCATATTTGCAGCCATAAGAGCTAGGAATTTCCTTTGTAAATGGACTATGCCACGGAAGGGACGTTGATGACAAATGTCACAGGTGGGATTTCTAGCTTCCATAGAAACATACCGCTATATGGTTTGTTTCTATATACCTATATATACCTGGACAATCTTGTGCAGAGGTGGTATTCAGCTGGTTTGTACCGGTTCGGGTGAACCGGCAGCAACAAAATGTGAAACCCGCTACTGATTTTGTGATGATTGATGGCGATCATCTTTTTGAATGGATCTTTGTGGGTACCAAAGGCCTAAGTTATTGTGGGACAAGGGTCCATGAGCAAAACACTAGGGAAGTACAGTTGACAAACTAAATGCCTTCCAGTAATAAAAAAAAAAACCTATCTGGCAGCTGAATTCAGAAAGTGCTATGGGGACCACAGATTGGGATTAGTGGATATGATTAATGAACCTCAATATCTAGTCTAATCTCTAGTTCCATAGAAATAATCAGATGAACACCAAATCAATGCATGTGTAAAGGTTCCAAGTAACATCCCCAACGAAAGAAGACTCAGAGGCTAGAAGTTCCCCAAAGTTCCACTTTAGTAGAGATATCATATTTGCACATCTGAGAAAACCCAAATCTGAAAGCTTTTGGATTTTCCCCACCCAAAAGAAAGTCAAAGTCCCTTCCCTTGCATCCACATGTCCATCACATGGTCCAATCAATCCACCATCCTAACTGGAGATACTTCCCAGTCACGCCACTCCAGGTGCAGGTTGAACGTCCTTGACTTCCAGAGAAAAGAACGTTGTTATGGCTACACATCTCTACAACTCCATGCAACTCCCCCCTCCCAATTTCCCAATACCCTGTTTCTCCAAAAATAAGACCCAACCAGAAAATAAGTCCTCGCATGATTTTTCAGGATGCTCGTAATATAAGCCCTACCCCCAAAATAAGCCCCAGTTAAGATTGTCAGTCAGCTGGATGCATTTAGTACCATATTTTCCCCAAAATAAAACCTAACCAGAAAATAAGCCCTAATGCATCTTTTGGAGCAAAAATTAATATAAGACCTGGTCTTATTTTCGGGGAAACACGGTAGTAAAATTCCAGAGTTTTAGTGGAGGATTGAGTAGTTCCTCCAGAGCAATTTAGTACAACCAAAGGAGAGGAAGTTGAAAACCTTTTACTATGGGTAAAAGTTATATGACATCCACATCAAGTACACGCACATCAGTAGACATCTACAATGGGAAAGACACTGCTCAAATGAAAAGAAATAAGACAGAGCTGTGTTAGCGATGGGACTGTTTTTATGACACGTTCTCTCCAAGATGAATAGCCCTTTCATTGGTCATTTTTAAATCAACTTCCATGACATTTTTTTAAACAAAAATTCAATTTATCACTTCTTGTCTTATTCTGCATACATTGCCCTATGAGTACAAAATACACCGAAAGGGAAGTTCTCCCTAATTTCAAAAAAATTAAAAAAAAATTGCCCAGCACTTTATTACATTTATTTTATTTTTTTCTTAAAGAGCCATTTCTAGGTTCGAACGATCCTAACAAAGTCATTTGCAAGAGTAACATGTCCATTAAAATGCAAAAGCAAAACTCTCTCTCTCTCTGCCTGTAAAAATGCTGTGTAAATTACTTGCAAAGTAATGTCGGCATGACATTTTTAAAAACATAGATTATTTTTTTATTAAAAAAACAACAAAATGAATTCCCCTTAAAAATAGCTTTGCTGGTCATAAAATAGATCACTCCTTTAAGCAGAGGCATGCACACACACACACCTCTAAGACACGTCTCCAATTTACCATGGTGCTCCTTTATACTTGGCATCTGAACGCTCATCTCAGTAAATATGCAAAGAAGATGGAATTACAGCATGAATTACTGGCCAGCTGGTGGACCTGGATTCTGTTTCATAACCATTGAAGGTTTTGTGGGTTTTTTTCCCCTCTCTTCTTTTATCTCCTGTAACAAACAAGCTACCTAGCTACTCGGTCATGCAGGTGAACAAGCACAGTAGCTGACAAGACTGTTGATGCTGGGAAAGCCCGCAAAGATAGACAGATTCCCAGTTCCTCCCCACCAAAAGGAAATTGTTCCACTATAATTGAATTTCTTCCCTTCAACTCTGCCAGTCATATTTGATGAGTGGCTCCTTTGTCATTTCCTCAAAGTCAGAACATGAAAGGATTCTATTCAGGAAGAGATAAGATCTCCTAACCTCACAGGGAGTCCTGAGAATGTATATGTGGTTCACAGAAGGAACAAGTCTTCCCTATGGAAAGTCTCACCTATATCAGGCAGGCTCTTAATAACAAGGGACTGGGACAAAAGTTCCCTTCGTTGGCCATGTTCTTGGGGACCTGGTTGCTGGTCATGTCTAACCCCTTCTGGAGGAATCAGATACTCAAAACTCCATTGAGTAAGACAAAAGCAATTGATTTCTGTTCTGTTAGAAATAAAACTAGTCCTAGTCTATCTATCTACATAAAAATGGTTCTGTCTCTGTGAGTGTGTGTGTGTGTGTGTGTATGTATGTTCCAGCGTAACTCTGGAACGCCTCGAGCAATTTCAACCAAACTTGGTACACAGATGACTTACTCTCTGGAAAAAAATACTGTGGTGGTAAGACACCCCTAACACCCCTCAGTGTGTCTGTGTCTGTGTGTTCCAGCATAACTCTGGATCACCTGGGCCACTGAAATGAAAAGAATGAATTATATCTACCCTGTTTTCCCGAAAATAAGACATCCCCTGATAATAACGATGCCCCCAAC
Organism: Pantherophis guttatus; assembly: GCF_059756535.1. Lineage (NCBI taxonomy): Eukaryota > Metazoa > Chordata > Lepidosauria > Squamata > Colubridae > Pantherophis > Pantherophis guttatus. The sequence goes on from NC_142067.1 coordinate 124,112,933, forward strand.
GATGCCCTTGAAGTGATGTCCCGGTGCCTGGAGGCCGTGCGGGTCTGGACGGGGAGGAACAGGCTCCAACTCAATCCCTCCAAGACTGAGTGGCTTGGATGCCAGCGTCCCGATATAGTCAGCTGGTGCCATCGCTGACTATTGGGGGTGAGACATTGGCCCCCATGGAGAGGGCGCGTAACTTGGGTGTCCTCCTGGACGCACGGCTGTCTTTAGAAGAGCATATGACGGCCGTGGCCAGGGGGGCTTTCTATCAGGTTCGCCTGATACGCCAGTTGCGCCCCTTTCTGGATCGGGACTCCCTATGCACGGTCACTCATGCCCTCGTTACTTCCCACCTCGACTACTGCAATGCTCTCTACATGGGGCTCCCCTTGAGGAGCACTCGGAGGCTCCAACTGGTGCAGAATGCGGCCGCGCGGGTACTTATGGGGGCGACATGGCGCTCCCACGTGACACCTCTCCTGCGTGAGCTGCATTGGCTTCCAGTGGTCTTCCGAGTGCGCTTCAAGGTGCTGGTTCTCATCTTCAAAGCGCTCCATGGCTTAGGACCCGGTTATTTACGAGACCACCTTCTGCCTCCGATAACCTCCCACCGGCCAATATGCTCCCACAGAGAGGGTCTCCTTAGGGTGCCGTCTGTCAGGCAATGTCGGCTGGCAACCCCCCGGGGAAGAGCCTTCTCTGTGGGGGCACCCGCCCTCTGGAATGAGCTACCCCCAGGGATACGACTAATTCCGGACCTCCGGACCTTCCGCCGGGCCCTGAAGACTTTTTTATTTCAGCAAGCCGGACTGGGTTAAAAATTTTAATTGGGTGAATTTTATGGGTAAGGGGTTTTAAATTGGAGAAGCCAAAGATAATTTAATTTTGTTTTAATTGTATTTTAATATTTGTATTGTGTGTTTTAATTTTGGCTGTTCACCGCCCCGAGTCCTTCGGGAGAGGGGGCGGTATAAAAATTTAATAAATAAATAAATAAAATAAATAAATAAATAATAAGCCTAATTGGGGTTCTGAGTGCATTCGCTGAAATAAGCCCCCATTGAAAATAAGCCCTTCATGAAAATAAGCCCTCCCCAAAAATATTTAACTGCATGCTCAGCTGGTCCCCGCCATTTCCTCTGGTTAGGGTTAGGGAGATAGCTGGAAAGCAGGTAAGACGGCAAGAGAAGCCCCGTCTTGCTCCACGTGCCCCAAAATAAAAGACCTCCTTGAAAATAAGGCCAAGCACTTATTTTGGGGTTCAAAAAAATATAAGACATGGTCTTATTTCAGGGAAACACAGTATAGTGTCAAATCACAGTACTTTTGACAGTGATAGTGTGCATTTTGGATTCAAGTTCTGTTAAGATATAGCCTGTTGTGCCTTAAATTGGCTTCTACTGTACAGCACAGTGGAGTTGCCATGGTAACAGCTTCATAGTACTCCACAAGGCGGCTCCCTCTCGTAAGGGGGATTAGTTCTTTTTTAAAAAAAAACACCCTAGGCCCTCAACTTCAAGCAAAGAGGGCAAGTTGTCGGGGGAGGTGCCTGCTAATGCAGATAATCACCTCAAAGGCAGGATTGGGATAAATAAATACCCGGGCAATGCCGGGTTATCAGCTAGTTTTTATATAAATTCAGATCTGCTTTGGGTACTAAATACATTTTGGTCATTATGTGGTGTGCTTGACACCAGGACCGAAACAGATGGAATGGGTTGTGACTCTCATCATTTCCCTGGACTTTCTGAAGCTTCTGGTTTGATGGCCCTTGACCATGGTAACCTCCTGTTGGATTGGATGTGGAGACTACTATCCTTCAGGGGCTGAAGTGACATTTGAGCAGCTGTTTGGCTTTTTCTAGGATTGGAAACCAGGCAAGATTAGATTTGATTAATACAGTACTTGGATGGGAAGCTGCTAGAAAGTCCCTACGGATGGGTCACACTGAAAAGCAAAAAAAAAAAAAAAAAAAAAATCTCCATTGAGTAAGACAAAAGCAATCCATTTCTGTTCTGTTTCTGTTTAGAAATAAAACCATATTGATATACAATGAAGCCACTCAACTGAACAGATCACCTATTGATCCTGATATTGAACAAATGCAACACCATGTCCTTTTTTCTGAGGAACTCGGAGGTGGCTGCCTTACTCCCATCCCATCTTACGTAAAGATGAAATGGCATGAAGATACCTGGAGTACTTGAGTTCATCTTTGTTTAGTATTGCATGGAATGTTTTCTTTTTCGTGAACCAGAGTCGATAGAGTAGAGGTGAAGTAATGTTTAGATTCAGTAAGCACTTGGCCTTATTTTCAGGGAGGTCTTATTATTTTGGGGTGCATGGAGGAAAACAGAGGAAATGGCAGGGACTGGCTGTGCATGCGTTTAAATATTTTTGGGGAGGGCTTATTTTTAAGGGAGGGCTTATTTTAGTGCATGTGCTCAAAAGCCCAATTGGGTTTATTATCAGGGGATGTCTTATTTTTGTCCACAGGTGGGCAATTGTGGCTGTCTCAGGAATTCTGGGAGTTGAAGTCCACAGGTTGTAAAAGAGCCACAATTGCCCACCCCTCTTTTAGGGGAAACAGGGTACTATGGCAGCTGTTCATTTTTATTAGCTCCTAGTCAGTTTCTAAGTGTGGTTCAAAGGGCTGGTTATGTTCAGAAAAACGCTTTGAGAGGGATTGATGGCTACTCTTTCTGTTTTGTTACAAAATTGTAATTGGATTGCATCTGTGCTGATGTGAATGGAGCACTGGGGGAAAAAATGGATATCTCTTTCCTGATGTCCTTCAGCAAGAGAAAACCCCATTAGGAGAAATTTAAGGCTTCAGCAAAGAACAAAGTAAAGTTAAGTTCTGCTGCATGAAAATTCTGTTTGATGAAAGTTGCAATGTTCCCTTACATAAGCAATGCACACATGCTAGAGGTGGGATTCAGCCGATTCGGATCAGTTCACACGAACCGGTTGTTAAAATTATGCCCAGTTTGGTGAACCAACTAATCCCACCACTGGCTGGCCCTGCCTGTTTTTGGGGCCGTTTTCAAACTGTTTTTCAGACATTTTTTGGGCCGCTTTTGGGAATTTTCAGCCTGGGTTTTTGGGGCCACTTTTTGGACCGTTTTGGATGTTCAGTAGTAGTAAATTAATAGACAGGGAAATTGTGCCTTGTTGAGGCTCTTGAGGTGAGTGGCTGGGAGGCGGGGCTGGGTGTGATGAGTGACGTCGAGTTGGCCATGCCCGCCCAGTCACATGACCACCTGGCCACGCCTACCCAGCCAGTCATTAGGGCAGAGAACCAGTTGTTAAATGATTTGAATCCCACTACTGACACATACCATGTGGTGAATTGGACCTTGGTCATTCTCTTAAGGAAGGGGTTCCCATCCAGTCCATGGCATGCTAGTAACTGGATGTATTTAAATGAGTCTAAAGAGCTCTTAGTAATAGATACTGGACTGTGCACTCAGTGGTATAAATATTCTCTTCAAAGTTCATAATTCTATTATTCTATATAAAGAGTGAAAGATATCATGGTTCAGAGCTCTTGTATACATTCATCATTCAAACAACCGAGGCTTGTATGCAGGGTGTTGCAAGCTAAATTTCAAAAGTTATCCATCTGAAATTAACCCTGACAAAAACTTTCAAAGTTATCACATCAGAGAAAGCCTGAAAGGTTTTTTTTTTTTTCTCCTCTCTGACATTATACATTTCACTGTCACAAAAACCGTGTCTTCCAACGGTATTTTCCAAGCCTGTCTGAATGTTAATTCAGTGGAGCGGCGATTCAAACTTCAGAAGTGGAAAAAGAGAATAAGGCACAAAGAGAATGCTGATGTTAAAAGTGACATCTAATTGGCCTTCGTTGGGAAGCACTTGACAGAAGTCCAAAAACAGATTCAAAGCATTTTTCCCCCCAAAAAATGCTTAATGGGATTGAAACACTTGTTTCTACCTTTTATGCAAGTGCACCTTTATCTTCACTGGTGTTCAGGAGAGTCCCTTTCTGGTAGTATTTCTGGTAGTATTACTGAAATTAATTGTGGGGGGAAAATGTTTTTTTTTTTTAAAAAAAATAATCTTTATTTACATTTTTCATTAAAAAACAGAAAACAACAATACACCATATAAATAACATACAAGATAACATAACAAATAACAAATATATCTGCAAATAATATCCTAACAACTAAATATTCGGTACGATATATCTAGATTACATTGCGAGGGAGACAGAACAACTTATATCTCTTTATATATCAATTAGGTCTATCCGACCTCACTTTATTTGTATAGTATAGGTTTCTCAATAAATACCTTTCGTCTTTTCGATTGGGTTATGATTTTCTCTTTGCTAGCCAAATATATAGTTTTTCCCAGGATAAACATGTTTGTGTTTGATCTCTATCTTTTAATTTTTTAGTCAATTTATCTGCTTCCACACAATCCAAAATCTTTTTTAAAATTGCTTCCTCTGATGGGATACTTTTGTTTTTCGAAAGTTGTGCGTATATCAATCTTGCCGCTGTGATAATGTGTAGGGCCAAATACCATGAGTCTTTTTTAATATTATCCGGTTTGGAGCCGAGCAAGCATGTCGTGAAAAATATTTTTATTGATTCTGGGAACTAAGCCTCCAAATCTGGGAGCCTATTTGAGGTAGATGGTGCTCCCTTTTCAGGATCAAATTTGAAGTCTTCCCTTTTCCTGGATTTAGCATTGATGCAGCAGTCTTATAACACCAGTCTCAAGGACGAATTTTCATTATTTATTTGACTGATAAATCTACCCATCAGTGGTGGGTTTAAGTCATAAATCATAAGTAAGTCATAAGTTTATTTTTGTCAAGCATATATAAGATAGCAGGTAAAAGTATAAACATAATTTGAATACATGAAAAGAGTAAGTAAAAAAGAATATTAGGACAGGGACGGTAGGCACGCTGGTGCACTTATGCACGCCCCTTACAGACCTCTTAGGAATGAGGTGAGGTCAACAGTGGACAGTCTAAGGTTAAAGCTTTGAGTGTTTGGGGAAGAAACTACAGAATCAGGTAGTGCATTCCAGGCATTGACCAATCTGTTGCTGAAGTCATATTTTCTGCAATTGAGTTTGGAACGGTTTACCTTGAGTTTGTATCTATTATTTGCTCATGTATTGTTGTGGTTGAAGCTGAAGTAGTCATTGACAGGAAGGACATTTTGGCAGATAATTTTATGTACTATGCTTAGGTCAGACTGAAGTCGGCGTAGTTCTAAATTGTCTAAGCCCAAAATTTGAAGTCTGGTGGCATAAAGTATTTTATTGCGGTTAGAGAAATGGAGGACTCTTCTCGTTCGGTTCGGGCGAACCGGTAGCAGCCAGACGTCATCACGGATGCTCTGCCCATGTGCAGAAGGTTCTGCACATGCGCAGAAGTGTCCCATGCGAGCACGCTCGCAGTTCCGAACCTGTAGCAAAGGTAAGTGAAACCCACTACTGCTACCCGCAAGAAGGAGACCCAGCTTTATTACTATTATTGTAGTTGTGTAGTAAGTAGTACGCTGCTAAAGACTCTCTATAATTCTGTCTTGGGTGAGTTCCACTGGTTGTCAGATTAATTCAAGATCCTCACAATGCGCGAAGCTTAGAAACAAGCTATTTTTAGGATTGTTTATTCCCATACGGCATCCCCCTGACATTAACAGGGGGTCTTCCAAGGGACCCTTCATAGAAACATATGGGGTTTATGGGTAATTATATTTCCTCACCAGGGAATCAATATCGAAGGAACAAGCTCTTCTTGGAAGCGAGTATTACAGTTAAAGAACAAGCTCAAAATGTACTGGCTTACCCAAATCTTTTCAGTGTTAATAACTGCTTTTAAATTGCATTGTTTTATTGTTTAATAACATTCTAACGATTGTTTTAATTGTTCGTTTGCTGCTTTTAATTTCATTTCTCTATGCTGTTAAGGGAGTACACCAGCCTACAAGCACCCTAAATAAGTAAGTAAACATTGTATAAAAGATCTTTTGCTAGTTTCTTTGTGTCCTGCTGGATTTCCAGGACAGTCAACTGCTTTAGAGAAGAATTGCATATCTGTCAGACAGGTATACTGTGTGTGACCCCATACATGATGGGAAACCGGTTAAAACAGCAGGAAAACTATAGTCTACCCAGTGGATCTTTGTCTACAGTGTCAAAAGTGCAATTTCCATTTTCAGTTGGTTTCATTAATAGAAATGATTTGAAGCCAGGTCAACTATCCAATATAGTTTCACGTGTTAAAGCTTTTTTCATGATGTTCCTGAGGAAAACTGGAATGCCAGCAAGATGTCAAACATTTATCTATCATCTATCTATGTATCTATGTATCACCTATCTATCTGTCATCTATCATCTATCACATATCTATCTATTATCTATCATCTATCATCTATCTATTTATCTATCTATCTTCTATCATCTGTCTATCATCTATCTATGTATCTATCTATCATCTATCTATCTACCTATCATCTATGAATCTATCATCTATCACCTATCTATCACTTATCTATCTTTCATCTTTCATCTATCACCTATCTATCACCTATCTACCTATCATCTATCATCTATGAATCTATCATCTATCACCTATCTATCTATCACTTATCTATCTTTCATCTTTCATCTATCACCTATCTATCTATCACCTATCTATCTATCATCTATCATCTATCTTCTGTCTATCATCTATCTATTTAACCATCTATTTTATATCCCACCTTTATTTTTTTCACAAATAATTCAAACACATATCCAACACACCTTCCTCCTCCTATTTTCTCCACAACAACAATCCTGTGAGGCCAAGTTGGGCTGAGAGAGAATGACCAAAGTCACCTAGCTGGCTTTTATGGCTAAGGTAGGACTGGAATTCATGATCTCCCACGAGACCAGAAAACGTTCTCCCCATAGCAAAAGCTACAAATGAAAAATGGATTTGGAGGAAAAATGGAGGAAGGAAGGAAGGAAGGAAGGAAGGAAGGAAGGAAGGAAGGAAGGAAGGGAGGGAGGGAGGGAGGGAGGGAGGGAGGGAGGGAGGGAGGGACTGACACTTGATCCATTGTTGTTCTGTTCTCACTATACGTTAGTCTGTGTGCAGCTCGACATGCAGCTAGACCTACCTATCCTCCAGTTAAACAGACCATAGGCATAGATCTGAATGCTTTACTGAAAGAACAGGAAATGGTGAAACTGGGGGAAAACAGGGATACATACAATGAGAACCAAATACAAGGTAGGCAATATTGAGTTACTGCTGAAAATAACAATGAATAAATGCAAGCAATTTAAATCTCACCAGCGATGCTCTGTGTGTGGGATGTGGATTTGTCCTTGGATGACCATGTGCCATGGATTAAGATAGATTCTTCTTTGTGCTTCTGCCTTCTCCAAATGCTAAAGGAAATGGAATCTGGCTTCCCAGCATGCACTTGGTTTGAGAGTGTGAGCTGATGGGTAATGGGGTGGGGTCAGCTTAAAACAATATACTTGGTATTTGTCTCTCTGGCCACTAGATGGGGCTAGAGAGCAACAACAGTATATAAAAATTGTACATTGGGGCATATTTGTCCCTCCGGCCACTAGATGGGGCCAGAGAGCAACAACAGTATATAAAGATCGTATGTTGGAGCATATTTGTCCCTCCAGCCACTAGATGGGGCTAGAGTGCAATATGCTGGGGCATGACAATTGTAGTATCTCCATGGTCACATGATCAAAATTTGGGACATTTGGCAACTGGCATATATTTATGATAGTTTCAGTATCTCGGGATCATTTGTCAGCTGGCTTCTGACAAGCAAAGTCAATGGGGGAAGCCAGACTCACTTAAGAACCACTGGATACCCTGAACAACCACAGAAATTCACTTAACAACGGTGAAAAAAAAAGGATCATAAAATCGGTGCAAGTCGCTAAAGAATTGGCTTGCTTAGCAACAAAAATTCTGGTCCCAGTTGTGGTTGCAAGTCAAGGACTACCTAGATTTGCGAATGAGTAGCCAGCTGACATCTAGAGAAATGCAAGAACCTGCTTGTGTCTGGATTTCAAGGTTCATATTCAAATGAAGATTGCGAATTGTCATCCCAGAGTGCATTTTTATTCAAATATGTCTTGGTCTTTGGTGTTGCATTCATTTCCTTTGAAAACATTTGGGTACCAAAGAAATCTGGAATGCATTTGTTTAAAAGAAAAAATTCTTAAACTTTTCAAGCTAAACATTACATGTAAGCATCAAAATGCACCTCAGCAAAAGTTGTAATGTATAACGTAACAAGATGTGCATTGCCATTGTTCGGTGTTGATGCACTGTTTTTGCATATTCCACATTTTGGAGTTATGAACGGCGTAAATCAAATCTGCAACTCAGCTGCTGAATGTTGCATTTTTGCAAACCGAGGTATTTCCAAGTGCTGTTTTAGATTATAAATAAAACGGTACAAAAATCCATGGTACAGAGAAATTCAAAATTCTATTGCATAAGTAAAACGTCTTTAGTGCATTTAAGCTACCTGCTTGGGCCACAATTCTAGATTTCTCAACTAAGAGAAAGGTTCTTTAGATGAAAAGTTGAAAGGTGCTTTAACATATACATGGATCCAACTGTAGCTCCTGTCTGCAACCTCTTCAACCAAAGGTCTTTTCTTACATCATTTTGCAGTTGCACAATCCTAGGAAAGAGATATGGCTGCTTTCAGAAACTGCAGGGAAATGCTATTGGAGTCTCTTCACAGGCTTCAAAAGCACAAGGAAAACTTGCAGAGGCCAAGTCACCATGGCCAAGTCACCATGGCCAACTTGCCACAGCCAACTCACCATGGCCAACTTGCCATGGCCAACTCACCATGGCCAACTTGCCACAGCCAACTCACCATGGCCAACTTGCCACAGTCAACTCACCATGGCCAACTTGCCACAGCCAACTTGTCATGGCCAACTTGCCACAGCCAACTCAACATGGCCAACTTGCCACAGCCAACTTGCCATGGCCAACTCGCCACAGCCAACTCCTCATAGCCACCTTGCTACAGTCAACTCACCATGGCCAACTTGCCACAGCCAACTTGCCATGGCCAACTTGCCACAGCCAATTCACCATGGCCAACTTGCCACAGTCAACTCACCATGGCCAACTTGCCACAGCCAATTCACCATGGCCAACTTGCCACAGTCAACTCACCATGGCCAACTTGCCACAGCCAACTTGCCATGGCCAACTTGCCACAGCCAACTCAACATGGCCAACTTGCCACAGCCAACTCAACATGGCCAACTTGCCACAGCTAACTTGCCATGGCCAACTCACCACAGCCAACTCCTCATGGCCACCTTGCCAAAGCCAATTCGCCACAGCCAACTTGCCATGGGACAAGAGTTACACTAATATCGAAGAAATGGTAGAACAGAATCCTTAAAGAAAGAATGCAAAAGGAAGGACAAAATGAAACGTGAATGGCAAAAATTAAAATAATAGTTTTTTAAACGTTTTCAATAATTAAACTGAATTGTTGAATTATTTCGCAACAAGTTGGCCACGGTGAGTTGTCCCATTCCAGGCTCCGAAGCATCTTTTGGCCTATAAATCCAAAACTTCTCATATCACGTATTAACATATGTATTATATGTTAAAATATGGCAAACCAAGCATCCGGAGACAACAAAGCACGTTTAGCCCAGTGCGGCGTTTGCCCAGTGAAATCGCTAATCGATTTCTGCAGCAAGTCTTGTAAAGTAATTGCTTAACAGGGTGATCTGAACCTCACAGCAATTAGATGAAACTGAGTTTTTCATTTCAAATACCTGAAGGGATTTCACCATCGCGTCTTCTTTGATATCCTTCCTAATGTAATATTTACTGACTTGCTCATATCTCATGTCTGACAGACATTTATGGGTAGATCACATGAGATAACATCATTTGAATTCCCTGTCAAACCCATTAGGTAGACCAGACCAGAAAATCAACTCCAGAGGAATACCGGACGGTATTTTTATTAATATAAGCTGCAATAATGCAAGTCTGATTGTGATTTCCATCCCCCTCTCTCCTTTTTATGGGCCAGTGATCAAGAAAGCATTCGCCTGAGCAATTTCTGAATACAGTGTATTTTTCCCACAGAATGTAAAAAAAAATACCGTATTTTTTGGAGTATAAGACGCACCTTTTTCCCCCAAAAAAGAGGGTGAAAATCTGGGTGCATCTTATACTCCGAATATAGCCTTGGAGGTTTCGGGGGCTGAAAAAAGCCTCAGAAATGTAGCTTCAGAAAAAAGCCTCCAAACAGAGCTTCAGAAAAAAAGCCTCCAAACAGAGCTTCAGAAAAAAAAGCCTCCGAAACAGAGCTTCAGACAAAGAAAACCTCTGAAGTTTCAGAGGCTTTTTTTTTTTCTGAAGCTCTGTTTCGGAGGCTTTCAGAGGCAGAATTTTTTTTTTTTTTCTGAAATGGAGTTTCAAAAGTTTCAGAGGTTGAAAAAAAAGCAAGGCACGGAGCTCACAACCAAGGAACCTGTTGCTAAAATTCACCTCTGGGAGCAGCTGATTGTGGGTATTCCGAGAGGCAGATCCACCCACCAATCAGCTTTTTTCTTATTTTCCTCCCCAAAAACTAAGGTACGTCTTAAACTCCAGTGCGTCTTATACTCCAAAAAATATGATATTTCTAGGGAACGGTTCTTGCATATTTCTCTCAAAGTTGATTCCCCTACTGTGTACACTCTCAGATCATAATATTTTCTGATGTTGAATGTCGTTGTCAGTGGGCCCACTTCTGAGGCAGATGATTTACACAAGCAAAGATGTTTTCAATATCATAGAATATTAGAGTTACCAGATCTGGACAGCAAACATCCAGAAGGCATTCACATGCTAGCCCATAAGTAGAGGTTTCTATATCTCCTTTCTTTCATCCAGGTCTTCTGGAATTTTGGCAGTTCAGATTGGGTAGACCCAGAGGTCAGCTGCTGCCGGTTCAAGTGAACCTGTAGTTCTGACCACCTGCCCCGGTGCTATCCCATCTTGTATATCTCTGGCTCACTCGCCCCGCCCATGCAGCCCAGCTGATTTCTGCACCTCACCCGCTCTACTCACTGCGGCTACCTGTGAAGGTGTGTGTTGTGGCCCGCCAGTGGCCTGCGCGGATCGTGGTTGATCCCGACGAGGAGGCTGGTGTGCCGGCACTCACATCAGACAGCGAGGAGGCTGAAGAGGATGTGGTGCCAGAGGCAGAGACTCAGCCAGGGCCTTCAGAACCTCCAGAGACTCCTTCAAGAGGAGAGAGCGAAGTGGAGGAGCCTCTCCTCAATGCTCGAGCACGCAGGGCTGCCAAAAGGCAGGAGTGGCAACTCAGGAGGAGGAGGTCTCCTTGAGAGTAAGGGTTGAGGATAATTGGCCACTCCCTTAGCCTATTTAAGTCATTAAATAGTAAGTAAGTTAGTAAGTTTCTTGCTAGAAACAACTCATATTTATTATCAGAGTATTTTGGTTTATCTTATCTTGTTTTCTGGGCTGGTTGCCAACCTTTGCCGGTCTTGTTTATTCTTGGTACTTAATAAATTTGATAAGGACCGTTGGTGTGTGTCAATATCCTCGGAAATCCAGAGCTGGGGCAGAACAGTGTGCTGGAAGCCGCAAGCATGAAATCATCGTGTGTTTGAAGCCACATGCTCAGAATTTTCGGTTCTGCACTAGGAGAATCGGTTGTTAAATTATATGACGCCCACCTTTGGGTAGCCCTCCTTACAAACCACACACAGAAATAACATGTACTGGTTGAGTCCTCAGACTGCAAAGTGAGACAGAAAGATTCAGGTTGGTTTAGTCTTGAGGAGAAAAAGACCGAGAAGAAGAAATAGCATTCAAATCTCAGAAAGGACATCATGTTGAAGAAAGTCAAGGCCTGTTCATTTGTTGAAAAACACAGGAAACAGACCAGGGGACTTAAGTCAGAAGAAAGCAGATTCTGATTTAACTTTGCAAAAACTGTTCTAAAAAGTAAAAAACAAAAACAAAACCAGTTCAACAAAAATAACAGAAAGTTTGTGTTCTTCCCATTACTGGCTATGTTCAAACTGAGATTAGACAGCCATCTCTCTGAGGTAATTTACTTTGGATTCACATACCAAGCAGGGATTTGTGATCCTTCTGTAGACCTGTCCATCTTTGGTTATAGTCTTCATCATCAATGTTATCAATCGTCATCATGTTATCTATTATTTTGGAAGGAATCTTTGTATGAGATAAACTATTCTGGTTTGTAAATTTCTTTACTTATTTAAGAAGATATATCTGTGCCTAACTCACTCTAAACAACTCTGGATGGCTTACAAAGATAAGAAACTAATGTAAAACAATAAAAAGCAATTGTCAACCCCCTAGTGACTTGTTGTTAGCTGTCCAACCCATCGCGACCCCATGGACAACGTTCCTCCAGGCCTTCCTGTCCTCTACCATCCCCCGGAGACCATTTAAGCTCAGTGACTGCTTCAGTGACTCCATCCAGCCATCTTGTTCTCTGTCGTCCCATTCTTCTTTTGCCCTCAATCTTTCCCAGCATTTGGCTCTTCTCCAGTGAGTCCTTCCTTCTCATTAGGTGGCCAAAGTATTTGAGTTTCATCTTCAGGATCTGGCCTTCTAAAGAGCAGTCAGGGTTGATATCTTCTAGAACTGACTTGTTTGATTGCCTTGCAGTCCAAGGGAATCACAGGAATCTTCTCCAGCACCAGAGTTCAAAGGCCTCGATTCTTTGGCGCTCAGCCTTTCTTATGGTCCAACTTCTCACAGCCATACATTGCACCTGGGAAAACCATAGCTAAGGAAATAAGCCACTTGATGGTCTCAATCAAAACCAGGATTCAGAGTCTTGTGAAAGATCATCAAAGTTGGGACCAATCTTATTATTTCTGCAGGGATGATGTCCCACAGGGAGGAAGGCGCCACCACTGAAAAGGCCCATATATCAAGACTTATGGCTTAACATTTTACCAGCAGCCAATTGTGTCTTGTTTTAATGCTTTGCTTTGTGTGAACGTATCAGTTGTGTCCAACTAAATAAATCAGGGATAAAAAAGGCTGAGCGTAAAACTGAGCATAATAGTGTTGGAAGGAAAATCCATCTGGTTCAGTTCCAAGCTGGGAGAAAGACACTGGAAACAACATGGAGGCTGAATGGAAAGAAAGATTCTGTTTATTGAAGTAGAACCAACACAAAGAGAGAGAGAGAGCGTGCGGTTCTGGGACAGCTGACCAATTGGTTTGGTTTTACGTGGGGTTTTATACAAGGTTTTTTCAGAGCATTTTGTAATCTGGGAACTTGCTTTGTGTGTTTTTATTATTTGATTGGTTTTACCTGTTTCGCAAAGGCTCATGATGGGTCTTAATTATCACTTCCTTAGTTCTAATCCTCTCAGGCATGTGTAATTGATTTTATCCTGTTATCTATTGCCTCTAGCCTGAGTTCGATCCTAGGTAGAGGCGGATATTTCTCTCTCTGGGCACAATGAGAATGTATCTGCTGAACAAATCTCTGCATTAGCGACAGGAAAGGCATCCGGCTATTAAACATCCTGCTAGCTCCATTCAGTTGCCCAGACTTCACCCCCACAAGGGATTTAGAGGATTGTTAAATGATGAATCTATTGCCTCTAACCTGCCTTTCTTAATGGACCGCTTTTCTCAATGAATGGGTTAGGGTCATATTCTGTCCTCCTTAATCCCATCATCCTGGAGCTGAAGTTCTTTTCTCTTGCGAATAGGCTGGCCCAGTCTTTCTTAATGGGCACAAAATATCTGCTGGGGTTATTAAGAAAGACTGGGTCTGCTTTCTGTCTTTAAGAGCATGTTTCTCCATTTCTCTCTTTGGGGAAATTTACCGTACTTTTTGGAGTATAAGACACACTTCCCCACCATAAAAGAGGGTGGAAATGTTGGTGCATTTTATACACTGAATTTTTGGCCTCCCGAAACCCCACCCCATGTATCCCATTTTTGCCAAGAACAGGGTCGTTTTTCACAAAATGGGGCCTGCAGAGGGTTTGGGAGGCCTGTAGAGTGCTCCTGGGGGCTGGGGAGGGCAAAAGTGTGATGTGTGAGGGGTTTGGGAGGCCAAAAAGGGCCTGTTTTTCACAAAAATAGGGACATTTGTGCACTCCCCAGCCCCTAGGAGCATTCTGCAGGCCTCCCAACCTCTCTGCAGGCCCCATTTTTGTGAAAAATGGGCCCGTTTTTGCAAAAAGATGAGTCCATTTTTGCCCTCTCAACTCCCCCACCCAGGCATCATGTTTTTGCCCTCCCCAGTCCCCAGGAACTCTCTGCAGGCCTCCCAAACCCTCTAGGCCCCTCTGGGCCCACTTTTGTGAAAAATAGGCCCATTTTTGGCCTCCCAAACCCCCCAGATGTCACGTTTTTGCCCTCCCCTGCCCCCAGGAACACTCTGCAGGCCTCCCAAACCCTCTGCAGGCCCCACTTTTGCAAAAAAAAAGGGCCCCGTTTCACAAAAACAGAATGCACAGAGGTTTGGGAGGCTTCCAGAGTGCTCCTGGGGGCCAGGGAGGGCAAACACTTTTTTTTTTCTTGTTTACGACTTCAAAATCATGGTGCATTTTATACTCACATGTGTCTTATGGTCCGAAAAATACGGTAATATTCTGCTTTTTTTTAATATTTCCCAAAATATTTCATTCCTGGGGGGTGGTTCCCACAACTGCAATAGCACTTAGACTTATATACCACTTCATACTGCTTTACAGCCCTCGCTAAGCGGTTTGCAGAGTCAGCATATTGCTCCCAACAATCTGGATCCTCATTTTACCGATCTCAGAAGGATGGAAGGATGAGTCAACCTTGAGCTGCTCAGAATCGAATTGCTGGAGTGAGCAGTGAGCTATCCTGCACCACCATGGCTCTTATAATGTATGAACTCAACTACTGGGCTACTTAGAAAATGGAGCTAAGATGGATGCTAGACTTTGGATTTCAGATCTTCCAAACAAAGTCTTGGAATTTCAAAATAAACCAAGAAACATAGGAGAGAGAGAGACGGAGAGATGGAAACTGGATCTACTAATTTTGGCTATAATTGCCCAGTTGGGTACAAATGTTACAGACAAATACCATATTATTTGGAGTATAAGACGCACCTTAGTTTTTGGGGAAAATAAGAAAAAAGCTGATTGGTGGGTGGATCGGCCTTCTGGAATGCCCCCAATCAGCTGTTCCCAGAGGTGAATTTTAGCAACAGGTTCCATGGTTGTGAGCTCTGTGCCTTGCTTTTTTTTTTCAACCTCTGAAACTTCTGAAACTCCATTTCAGAAAAAACTTTTTTTCCTGCCTCTGAAAGCCTCTGAAACAGAGCTTCAGAAAAAAAGCCTCTGAAGCTCTGTTTGGGGGCTTTTTTTCCTGAAGCTGTTTGGGGGCTTTTTTTCTGAAGCTCTGTTTGGGGGCTTCTTTTCTGAAGCTTCGTTTCTGATGTTTTTTTTCAGCCTCTGAAACCTCCGTTTGAGAAACTGGGCAGGGCTACATTCGGAGTATAAGATACACCCAGATTTTCACCTCCTTTTTGGGGAGAGAAAAGGTGTGTGTCTCCGAAAAATATGGTAAGGTGTTAATTCCAAGATAGGGTTGCAAGACTTGGAAATAAGCGGATGCTAGAAACAAATTCTGGGAAAATGAGCTATTTAAATAGTCACTTATATCAAAAGGCTGAGCTAAATCCCTCTTCCTAGACCTTTTTTCCCCTAAATGTAGCTGTCAATAAGAAATGCTACTCTATGTGTTAAATAAACCTGGAAAATATTTTAAGGTATGAAGATCGCATTGCATTTAATATCTATTTTCTCTAGCAATAATACAACTTAATGGCCGCTTCTAGATCGTGTTAGTTGGAAGGCGCAATATATTAGAACAGTGATAACAAAAGCATCCACTTAAGCCAATTCTTTTAAGTATTTCCAAAAAGGGTATAATTTTCTTGCTTCCTCAAATTAGCAAGGAGCTGAAAATTGAGCATGCTGTGAACCTTTTCAACATTGCAAAATTTATCCTTTTCAGATTGTTAAACACGCAGAAGGGGAGTGTGGAGAGTGTTAGAAGGAGAAAGAAAATAAGTCCTTTTCCCAAGCAACTTTTCTTCTCAATTGAGTCACAATAAATGCACTTTTCGGCATGCTTTATTCAAGTGACAAGAGAGCAAAATTATGACACATCCGCCTACAGAAAATTCAATTCCACCGAATATCTGAAAAAAAATAAATAGTAAGGAAATGGTATTAATAATAATAATAAAAAAGCTTGGGTAATTTTCAGGTACATTTTAAGCTGGATTCAGGATTTTATGAAGGAAAGGCTGGTCATTTGGAAGTGTCGTTCCTCTCTGCTTCCATCAATTCAGTTAAATCTAACTGGCTACAAAGAGCTACATTAAATAGATTATCAAAATTAAGATGAAGGAACAGGAAAAAAACAGAAAAAACAGAAGACATGACTTCTTCATATATTTAGATGTGTGTGTGTGTGTATCCTTGCAGTTATCTCGGCAAGATTTTAGAAATGGTTTGCCATTGCTTCTTTCCATGGGCTATGAGATAATGACTGGCTGAGAGTCACCCAGCTGGCTTTGGACCAGTGGTGAAATTCAAATTGTTTTACTACCGGTTCTGTGGGTATGGCTTGGTGGGCGTGGTGTGGCTTGGTGGGCATGGCTTGGTGGGCATGGCAGGGGAAGGATACTGCAAAATCTCCATTTCCACCTCACTCCAGGGAAAGGATACTGAAAAATCTCCATTCCCATCCCACTCCTGGGGAAGGATACTGCAAAATCCCCATTCCCTCCCCACTCTTGGGGGAAGGATATTGCAAAGTCTCCATTCCCACCCCACTCTGGGACCAGCCAGAGGTGGTATTTGCCGGTTCTCCAAACTACTCAAAATTTCCGCTACCGGTTCTCCAGAACCTGTCAGAACCTACTGGATTTCACCCCTGCTTTGGACCTACAGCAAGACTACAGGTAGTTCTCGATTTACAACAGTTCATTTAGTGACCATTTTGTTGGAAGAAATATCCAGGTCCAGATCCAAGCCGGGAATAATATGGGGGCTGATTGGAAAGAAAGATTGTGTTTATTGGTGAACAGAACCAACACACACATACAACATGCAGTTCTGGGACAGCTGACCAAATGGAATTGAGAGTGGGTGGGTTTTTATACCTTCCGGATTCCTATGGGGTCATGTAGGGGTCATGGCTGGCTCTATAGGCAAAAGGGGAAATGCAAATCCTAGGTGTTTGTCTGAGTTAATCTTGTCAACGTTTGGCTTGTTGCTTATCTGAAGTCTCTGTCTGACCCAGTCTTTCAGAATGGATTACCAAATCTGCATTTCTAAAAGCTGGCCTCCTCAGTTTCTGCTTGGGGAAGGGAAACTGGGGCTGGTTTCTGCCTCCCTTAAGATTTTTTCCCCCATCTCTCCTTTAGGGGAAATATTCCATCCTGTCTTTTTAATATTCCCCAAAATATTTCATTCTCTTGAGGGGGGTGGATGCTGACTTTCTACAGTTTGAAATTACAGCTGGATTGAAAAAAAAAGTGACTTATGACTGCTTTTCACACTTATGACCATTGCAGCATCCCCATGTTCATGGAATCAAAAGTCAGACACTTGGCCGCTGACTCATATTTATGACGGTTGCAGTGTCCTTGAGTCATGCAATCACCTTTTGAGGCCTTTTGACAAGCAAAGTCAATGGGGAAGCTAGATTCACTTACCAACCATGTTGCTAATTTAACACCTGTAGGGATTCACTTAACAACTGTGGCAAGGAAGGTCATAAAATGGGGCAAAACTCACTTAGCAACGGTCTCACTTAGCAACATAAATTTCGGGCCCAATTGTGGTCGTACGTTGAGGACTACTTCAGCTTCTAGTTTAATGCCTTAACCGCTACACCGAGCTGGCTTTCTAGATAGTGATATTTGTACTTAAAACTGAACTAATAAAAATGCAACGCAACACCAGGATGTATTCAGGCAAGAATGCGACATTTTTTCTTTGAAGTTTGATTGTTTATCTACACCAGCCAAACACTCAGTTCCTCTCAAAAAAAGAATTGTAAGTTAGATAACCTCTGAAGAATTCATGGTTAGACATTTTTCAAAGCCCCATTATAGAGAGGAATGTTAAAACTGTTAGTTACGTATTGCAATTGTACAGTGGTGAAATCTAAAATTTGTTACTACCGGTTCTGTGGGCGTGGCTTGGTGGGGGTGGGGATAATGTGACTGGGTGGGCGTGGCCAATTTTTTTTTTTTTTTACTTTTAAAACCATTTTTTCTACAACCTCTTCGGTGAAGAGTTTGTAAAAAATTACTTTCAAAAGGCTCTGATGATCCCAGCTGAGTTGCCTGATCGGCAGAAGCCTCTGCCGATCAGGCAACTCAGCTGGGATCGTCGGAGGCATTTAAAAGAAAAAAAGGGTTTTTTTTTCTTTTAAATGCCTCTGACGATCCAAGCTGAGCCCCGCAATCATCAGAGGCTTTTTTTTTTTTACTTTTACTTTTTTTAAAAAGCCTCTGCTGATCAGGCAACTCAGCTTGGATCGTCAGAGGCATTTAAAAGAAAAAAAGTTTTTTTTTCTTTTAAAAGCCTTTGATGATCCTAGCTGAGCCCTGCAATCATCAGAGGCTTTTTTTTTTTAACTTTTAAAAGCATTTTTTCGGCCGAAGAGGTTGTAGAAAAAATGCTTTTAAAAGTAAAAAAAAAAAAAGCCTCTGATGATTGTGCGGCTCAGCTGGGCATGTGGGGGGGCAGGGATTTTTGCTACCGGTTCTCCGAACCACCCGCCTCCATCGCTACCAGATCGGGCAATCCGGTCCGAACCAGGAGCATTTCATCCCTGCAATTGTATCATAAACACTTCCAATGAAGATTTCTGAAAAGTCAAGTAGTTAGTAATAGTACAGGGTTTTTTAGATGATGCAAAAATCATATTATCTGAAAATGGTTAAAAGCAGGGGTGAAATGCTACTGGTTCACTCCGGTTCTGGCAAACCAGTAGTGATAAAAACTACCGGTTCGGGCAAACTGGCAGTAAAAAAATACTTTAAAAAGTAAAAAAAATGTTTCGACAATCACAGCTGTGCCGCACAATCGTCGGAACCCTTTTAAAAAACTTTTTTAAAGCATTTTTTTTAGTAAAAAATGCTTTAAAAAAGTAAAAAAAGGTTCCGATGATCGCACGGCACAACTGATTTCAGCTGTGCCGTGCGATTGTCGGAACCTTTTTTTTACTTTTTAAAAGCATTTTTTTCACTACCAGTTCGGGCGAATAGGTAGTAAAAAATGCTTTAAAAAGTAAAAAAAAAAAAGTTGGCCACGTCCACCCAGTCACATGACTCTCCACCAAGCCACGCCCACCAAGCCATGTCCACAGAACTGGTAGCAAAATATTTTGCATTTCACCACTGGTTAAAAGAATCCTGAACACACAGCTATTGAGGGGCCCAAGCTTGCCCATAATACAGGGTCATGCGTCCTTCTTCATCGCACCCTAAACAGTTACTTTTCATTTATTTTAATCCAAACTTGATTCATGAAAATAGATACTTTTTGGGGGGAATATCCTCCCATTTATAAATGAAACAAGAATGCCTAACCTGTTTTTTCGGCAGGATTTCCGTCAAACTTTTTCTTTTTTCTTTAATCTGTACGAGGAAAGCAACACTCATTGGAGAATAAATGGTGAAAAATAAAGAGGTTGACTGCCAAATGATAATTCAAGCTCTTCTGATTTGAGGAGTAAGCTGGAAAATAAACCTGTGGAAGAGCTGAAAGATTTCCTTTTCCAATTACTCATGGTGCGAAGAAGGGTTAATGGATTTCTATGTTTGAAAAATCCCTGCAGAGAAGTGTGTGTCGATTAAACAAAATCCGATTAGGAGGGTTGACTTGGTCCAGAAACCTGATGTCATTCAGTTCGATAATCTGAATTGATTCAGACAATCTGTCTGACTCAGTTGGGATGTTCGTCAAATTGAACAGATTCAACTGTTGAAAAAAAAGGTCCATCTCTGGGGAGAAAGACACTGGAAACATGGAGGCTGCTCGGAAGTATGGTTTAATGGTGGACAGGACCACATCAGTGGTGGGTTGCCCCCGGTTCGGACTGGTTCGCAAGAACCGGTAATAAAACCGGCGGGAGGCCCCGCGATCCTGTTGCGAACCGGTAGTAAAGGTAAGTAGAACCCACCCCTGGACCGCATGGGTTTGAAATCCTGGGTAGCTGACCACATGGAATGGAGAGTGAGTGTTATTTATACCCTCTCTTGGGCTTTGAACTTGAGCTTCCTGTTCCTGTGGCAAGGAATGTATTCAATTGGTTGCAGTAAGACTCCCATGTGGAATCATGTTTGTCTGAATCAAGTTTGGTGGGACCTTGCTGAATGAAGGGGCTTGGTTGTACCATGTGGTGAGCTCTGCTGATAGATAATCCATAGAGTGCGGCCGCGCGGGTGGTGATGGGAGCGACGTGGCGCTCCCATGTAACGCCTCTCCTACGCGAGCTGCACTGGCTCCTGGTGGTCTTCCGAGTGCACTTCAAGGTTTTGGTTATCACCTTCAGAGCGCTCCATGGCTTAGGACCTGGCTATTTGCGGGACCGCCTGCTACCACCAATAGCCTCCCACCGACCAGTACGCTCCCATAGAGAGGGGCTCCTCTGGGTGCCGTCGGCCAAACAATGTTGACTGGCGGCCCCCAGGGGGAGAGCCTTCTCTGTGGGGGCACCTACTATCTGTAACGAGCTCCCCCCGGAGATACGGAGGATTCCGGATCTGTGCACCTTCCGTCGCGCGCTTAAGATGTTCCTATTTCATCAAGCTGGCCTGACCTAAACTTTTCCTCTTTTTAAATGGGAATTTTAAATTTGGTTTTAAATTATTGGGGTTTTAAAATGGTTCAGCCAAATTTATTTAATTTGTTTTATCTCTATTTTAAATTTTGTATCTATATGTTTTATTTTATGGCTGTTCACCGTCCTGAGTCCTTCGGGAGTAGGGCGGTATACAAATTTAATAAAATGAAAATGAAATGAAAAATTATGTCCTGGAGGGTCATGTCTTAATCCCTTCATACTAGAGCTGAGGTCTTTTTTTTTTTGTAGATAGGCTGGCCCAGTCTTAATGTGCACCAAATATCTGCTGGGGGCAAGGAGCTGCTCTATGTCTTTAAAAACTGGTTTCTCCTTTTCTCATCCACGAAAATATGGTATTCTGCCTCTTTAATGTTTCCTAAAATATTTCATTCTTCTACGAGGGGCGGGTGCTAACTTTCTTCACAACGAGCCAGCCCTAAACAGACACCAAAGCATCTGAATTGTTCGAGCCAACGTTCTCATGAAATGATTTGAAATGGCCTTATAATTCAGAAAATCCATTTAGTTCAGCGTTTCAGCTGAGCTAACCTTGGGTTCAGATCTCTGAAGGGGTATTTGCAGAACCCAATTCCATCGCTTTCAAGGGAGGGAGGAAAAAAAATGTTCTTTTAAAATCAAACTGAACTGTGGACTGACCGAGATGTTTGGCAGCTAGAAAATAGGAAAGCACCATCCTTCAAAGCTGCTCCATCAAATTTTGAAGCTGCCTCTTTCGTTTTTCAAACCTGGCTGCAGAGTTGGAGAGCCAAATCGAGAAAATTTATGCGAATGATATCCATATGTTCTCTTCAATGGACAGTTGTGTTGGGCATTGTCAGGTTTACATGGAACATTGAAGATAAAATTAAAGACTGAAGATACCGTTGGAAGAAATGTCCACCTGGGTTCAGTTCCAAGTGGGGAGAAAGACACTGGAAGCATGGAGACTATTTGGAAAGATGGTTTAATGGAGGACAGGACCACATGGTTTTGAGGTCCTGGGCAAAAAAAAAAAAAAAAAAAAGCACATGGAGTAGAGAGAAGGATATATTCATACACTCTCTTGGGCCCTGCCTTAGAGTTTCCTGTTCCTGTACAAGAAATGTATCCCATTGGCTGTCAGACTTCCAGGGGGCAGGTTTTTTAGCTAACTTTGTAGGCTCTCTGCATCCCAGGCTTGGTTGAGCCTTGCTGGGTGATGTAATCCCAGGTGCCATGTGGTGAGATGGGTAGAGGGCTAATCCTATCATGTCCTTGAGGGCCATGTCTTAATCCCATCACCCTGGAGCTGAAGCGGGGAACTGCTTTGTCTTTAAAACATGTTTCTCCTTTTCTCATCCAGGGAAACATAGTATTCTTCCTTTTTAATATTTTCTAAAATATTTCATTCTTCTAAGAGAGGGGTGGGTGCTAACTTCCTTCAGAACGTTGGAGATCTTCTACTCCAACTCCTTTCCCAAGTCAGGAGACCTTACACCATCTGAGAAAAATGGATGACCAATCTTTTCTTGAAAACTTCCAGGAATGGAGAACCCACAATTGCAGGTGGGAAGCTGTTCAATTGATTGTGTTGGACTAAGACTGAGGATTTTTGATCCACCGTCAACCACAGAAATTCCATGGGGGACTTCGTGCCAGTCATTCTCTCTTAGCCCTACCTCCCTCGTGCATTGATGGGGGGACACAAGTAAGGGAGATCTCCACAAAGGCAGTCTTGAATTCCTGAAGAAAAGGGGAGGTGAAGAATCTATTCAGACAGAAATTAAACCTTTGAACACATGATCCTTCCAACATGGATGAAAGGCGAGAAAGCATGCTGGCATTGCCACCTGCTGGCTGGCCAAGAGACAACAGGTACTTTAGGAGGCAGAGACAATAAGGTTATATGAATAAATATTAAAAGAGTTACAGGAGAAAGAGATACCGAGTCATGTCAGCTCAGCAGGTAGACCAAGAATGGCAGCACACCCCCTACAGGAGGACTTTAAAACTTCTTACTACCTTTTTAATATTTTAATATTTTTTTCTTAAGAGGCAGGGAGTCTAAACAATAACATCTGGAAATGGCCGGGTAGCACATGTTATTAGGGACATCAGACAAGTAAACGCTCAGCCAGATATATTTTTAATAAGACAGGTTCCTTAGCTGGCACCATCTGGAGATAATATTCGGTCAATAACTTCAGAAGCCAAATACGTGACTTTTTGCTAAGAATGTTTTCATGGAAAATTGTTTCTAGTGTGCTGCTATCTAGCGGGCAAGGAGCTGCTGATCCAGTTCTACGGAGGAATTATTGAGTCTGTCATCTGCACCTCTATAACTGTCTGGTTTGGCTCTGCAACCCAACAAGACAATACACAGACTTCAGAGGAGAATTAGAACTGCAGAAAAAACAATGGCTACCAACCTGCCTTCCATTGAGGACCTGTATACTGCACGAGTCAAAAAGAGGGCTGTGAAAATATCTACAGACTCCTTGCATCTTGGACGACGCTATAGAGCACTGCACACCAAGACAACTAGACACAAGAACAGTTTTTTTCCCGAATGCCATCACTCTGCTAAACAAATACCGTTTTTTTTGGAGTATAAGATGCACCAGACTATAAGACGCAGCTACCTTTTTTGGTGAGGAAAACAAGAAAAAGAAATCTGCCTCTGCCTCCCAGCAATTTTGCTTTGTTGCAGCAAATAGCAAACAGCCTGCTTTACTTTCATTTTCATTTTTAGCATAGCTTGATTAGCACAAAAAAAAAAAAATCTGCTCCCAGCAATTTACCTCCTTGCAGCAAGCAGCAGAGGCCCACACAGCAATAGGCAATGGCAATCCTTGCAGCCTGAAGCAGCTGAGAGTCAGGGACAATCAACTTGTGCTAATTAGGCTGTGCTGAAGCTGAAATGGGCTGTTTCTTCTTGCTGCTTGCCCCCCAGCAATTTACCTCCTTGGTAAATTGCTGGGAGCAGAAACCATAGGGTGGGCGCCAGTGGGTGGGAGGGGCTACATTTGGTGTATAAGATGCACCCAAATTTTCACCCCCTTTTAGTAGGGAAAAAGGTGCGTCTTATACTCCAAAAAATACGGTAATTCCCTCAACACTGTCAAATTCGTTACTAAGTCTGCATTATTATCAATCTTCTCATTGTTCCTATCACCCATCTCCTCCCACTTATGACTGTATGACTGACACCTTGTTGCTGGTATCCTTAAGATTTATATTGACTGTTTCCCTATGACTATCATTAAGTGTTGTACCTTATGATTCTTAACGAATGTATCTTTTTTTTTTTATGTACACTGAGAGCATATGCACCAAAGACAAATTCCATGTGTGTCCAATCACACTTGGCGAATAAAATTCTATTCTATTCTAGCACCCCCTCTCTGCAGCAAGGGTTAAATTAGAGGGTTCTGGCTGCCCAATATGTTAATTGTTGAAAGTAGGAATAAAATGCTCACAGACAAAAAATAATATAACAACAAAATCCACAGAAGCTTGAACTCCCCACTTTTTTTCCTATCCATATTTATGAACTTTCAGCTGTGCGATTTCTGAAAATCATTTTGATTTGCGTTTCTGCATTGGGATTTGGGGGCTCTCCGAACTGTACAGAATCTTAGCTAGAGGTTCTCCCAAACCCTGTTGTGGCTCCGTTGCCTGAGCCTGGGCTATCGACAGATGCAGACTCCGAGAGTGAGGGGGAGGAGCTGGCAAGGCCTCCCTCTCCAGGACCCTCCTCTCTGGCAATGCCTCCGGAGGACACCGAAGGCCAAACGATAGGCTCAGAGCCAAGCACATTGCCGCAGCCACAGGTGGACAGCGACGAAGAAGATAAGTGCTGGCTGGACCTCGACAGAGGCACAGGGAGAAGCGTGCACAGCAGAGGAGAAGGCGTGCCAGAGATTAGCTGAGTCACTGGACCACACCCTACAGCAGTGTTTCCCAAACTTGGCTATTTTAAGATGCATGGACTTCAATTCCCAGAATTCCCTAACCAGTATGCCTGGTTGAGGAATTCTGGGAGTTGAAGTCCATACATCTTCAAAGGGTCAAGTTTGGGAAACACTGCCCTACAGGGTATAAATGTGGGTGTGGTGGCCGGTTCAGTTTGTGATGAGCAAAAAACTGGAAATACTCCATGATCTCTGCTTTACTGGACTTTGCCTGCTTTATCGGACTGCATTTGGACTAATCTTTATTTTCTGTGAGTAAAGTCTGAATTGGCAGCTAGCCACTGGGTTGCTGACAGCTTTATCATCAAAGAGTTTTGTCGTGTGGCTTATTAACTCCGGGCCATCTGTGGGTGTGTGTGCGAGGTACGGGGACAGAACAAACCCCTGCTAACCCCCAGGAGCCTACCCCTGGGTGTAGTCCAGGACCATTACTGGATGCCATTTTAGAGAACCACTCTATTCTAACACAGAATACATCTCATCTTCAGTCCTTTTCTCCCTCTTTCTTCTCTATCTTGCACCATTCTTTCTTCTTCTCCGACCACCACCCTTCTCCAGTGGATCTTCCTTTAGTGAGATCTCACCTTGCTTCAGCACCTCCTTCCTCCAGTCTCAGCTCAAAAACTAATCCTTTCAGCTTCTATCAAACTCATACAGCTCATTATACACACTTCCTGCATGTTAACGTTAATTTCTTTCCCTCTCTTCTCCTTGGGGGATAATCCCTTTCTTTTCCAGAACTTCCAATTCTCCGCTAACTGCAGATTATCTCTTCCCTCCATCTCTACCTCACTTTCCTCCTATTTGCCTTAATGTTTATAAGGATCTCCTTTTCTGCGCTTCAAAGTCCTTCCAATTATATTCCCGTGAAGCAAAGCTCTTTAGAACCTAAATTAACCATTTCTCTTGTGGCAAAAACTCCTTTCTTTGCACCTACTCTTAAAACGGAGCTCCGAAATATCAAATTTAAAACTTCTCTTAGTAGCTAGGTGGTAGTAATCTAAAACAGGGACCTTTCAGAGGACCTTTGATCCCTTTCAAACCCACATTCCCAAAAAATCTACTCAAGAGGAAAGAATGAAGAATTGTATTAATAGAATAGAATAGAATAGAATAGAATAGAATAGAATAGAATAGAATAGAATAGAATAGAATAGAATAGAACAGAGTAGAGTAGAGTAGAGTAGAGTAGAGTAGAGTAGAGTAGAGTAGAGTAGAGTAGAGTAGAGTAGAGTAGAGTAGAGTAGAGTAGAGTAACAGATTTGGAAGGGACCTTAGAGGTCTTTTAGTCCAACCCCCTGCTTAGGCAGGAAACCCTACACCACTTCAGACAAATGGTTATCCAACATCATCTTAAAAACTTCCAGTATCGGAGCATTTACAACTTCTGGAGGCAAGTTGTTCCACTGATTAATTGTTCTCACTGTCAGGAAATTTCTCCTTAGTCCTAGGTTGCTTCTCTCCTTGATTAGTTTCTACCTGTTGCTTCTTGTTCTTCCTTCAGGTGCTGTGGAGAATAGGTTGACTCCCTCTTCTTTGTGGCAGCCCCTGAGATATTGGAACACTGCTATCATGTCACCCATAGTCCTTCTTTTCATTAAACTAGACATACCCAGTTCCAGCAACTTTTCTTTATATGTTTTAGCCTCCAGTCCCCTAATCCTCTTTGTCGCTCTTCTCTGCGCTCTTTTTTTAGAGTCTCAACATCTATTTTAGGTAAATTGGTGTTTTGACCCAGTTCCCCAATATGACCAACTTGCAGCTTTTTAACTAATTTTTCCCTTTATTAGGGAGTGCCAGCAACCTTGGCAAATAGCCTCTCCCTCTCCCTCCCTCCCTCTCATTCTGTCTCTCTCTGACACACACAGCAAGCTAACCAAGTCTCCAAGTGCCTGTGAAAAGCGAAGCTTGATCCCCTTATCCCAGTGTGTGGCTCCAACACACCAGGAATCTCTCGTAATGAGTGTGTGCCAGTGGTGGGTTCCTCCCGGTTCGGTCCAGTTCGGCTGAGCCGGTAGCGGTGACGATATGACATCACCGAACCGGTTCTACCCCCCCACTCCCCCACCCACCCATGTTATTCTTACCTTTTATTTGGTCCCACCCCCAATCTATTGCTGCCTCCTGAGTCCCAGCTGATGACTAGAGGGAAAAAAACTGTTTAAACTCTTGCCGCGGGGCTTCAAAGGGCCGTCCTACAGCTGATCAGTGTTAAAAGCAAACAAATGAGTTGGGTCGTAAGCGCGAGGAGTGGTTGTAAGTGCGAGGACCTTCCAGAAATGACTCTGACCAGCTAGCCACGCCCACTTAGTCACATGACCTCCAAGCCACACCCACAAAATAAGCCACGCCCACAGAACAGGTAGTAAAAAAATTAGAACCCACCCCTGGTGTGTGCCCACTCTTCTTCCAATAGCGGAGACA
Source organism: Pantherophis guttatus (assembly GCF_059756535.1). Taxonomy (NCBI): domain Eukaryota; kingdom Metazoa; phylum Chordata; class Lepidosauria; order Squamata; family Colubridae; genus Pantherophis; species Pantherophis guttatus. The sequence continues at coordinate 124,140,227 of NC_142067.1, forward strand.
CACACACACTCCAAAGGCGCACCCAACTATCAGTGCTACAGATTCCAAGAAAGAATTCTGGCACGGTTCCAAACAGGATTCAGAAGTTCAGACTATCAATGGTTGACTGACAGGCAAATGAATAGTTTTTCTGCCACACCTATTCATCTCTGCTCCTTGCCTTTTATCTCTAGAGCTAGGGTGGGGCTTAGTTAGCAATGGTTAGCAGAGGTTAGACTGGCCCATAGAGTCCCGCTGCTCTCCTCTCCTCTGCCTTCTGCATATCTGCACATCAGGCACCGGACCCTTCTGTTCCTCATCAGCCATTTCCGGACCTGGGGGCAGTTGACTCTCCATCTGGGGGCTGATGGACTGCCCAGGTTCTGCCTCTATCTCTATCTCTGACAGCTCCACTCCCGCTTCCCTCTTGGAGCTCTCGGATAGCCTTGATGCTGGCCCCGACTCCCACTCCGCCTCCTCATTTGATTCGGCCGCCGGAGAGGGCTGGCGGCTGACAAATCACAACAGTTGGTGCCTTTGTTCTTAGACAACCCACAGCATCATCCGATGCTAAATAGCTACAGCAGGCCTGCCGAATAATTTCAAATGCGCAGGTTCATTGTACAGAAAAGAAGGCCACCCTTACTCATCAGAAGAGCTCCAAAGGTTTTGAGTTGTAAATAAAGCATCTTATAATTACTAAAGCTACAAGTAAGAATTATGTTTCCCCCAATTACAGTTGCAGTTGGCGCTATGCAGAGTCACAAGCTCTCTTTCTGCAGGTCACTCTTTTATGGATTTCTCTCTGGCAATTTTGAAGGCTATCCTGGACCCATAATTATTTCTGATAATAAATGTGCTTCATTGCATCACTTCAAGGCTCTTCAGGCAGGTGTTGGGACACTCATGAAAACAGCCAGGAAGAAAAGGGGGAGGAAGCTCAACTTTGAGTTTGATTTAAAGGAAGTTTAATGTGATGGATGGATCTATATTTTTAGTGTTATCTCTCCATCCTTTTGCCTATCTATCTACCTGAATTTCAACTGAGTACTTTTGCTACAGCACTAGCAAATCTGTTGGGCTTTTCTTCAGATAGTGGGTAGATATTTACCGGTAATGCGTTCACTTCTGCATTTCCAACATGATTATTTATAATAGTTAATCATCTGAAAAATCAACATCGTTTGTCCAATCTATACAGAGTAATGTTGTGCAGTGACATTTGGTCCCAATATCTTTAAAAAGATCTGTAAATGACATGGAAGGGTTCTAGGTCTCTGCATTCTTTGAAAAGGATTCAGAAGTGCGTTAAATTTCACCTAAGCCCAAGTCCCTTTCTGAAGTTGATTAAAACAGCTGCAACTTTTAAGCTTCTGCAAATGTCATGCCCCAGCATATAACTTTTATATACTGTTGTTGCTCTCTAGCCCCACCTTATGGCTGGAAGAACAAATATGCCCCAACATATGATCTTTATATACTGTTGTTGCACTCTAGCCCCATCTGGTGGCCAGAGGGACAAATATGCCCCAACATATGATCTTTATATACTGTTGTGCACTCTAGGCCCATCTGGTGGCCGGAGGGACAAATATGCCCCAACATATGATCTTTATATAGTGTTATTGCACTCTAGCCCCATCTGGTGGCCGGGGGGACAAATATGCCCCAACATATAATCTTTATATACTGTTGTTGCACTCTAGCCCCATCTGGCGTCTGGAGGGACAAATACCAAGTATATTGTTTGAAGTTGACCCCACCCCATTACCCATCAGCCTGTACTCTCAAACCAAGTGCACGCTGGGAAGCCAGACTCCATTTCCTTCAGCATTTGGAGAAGGCAGAAGCACAAAGAAGAATCCATCTTAATCTGTGGCACATGGTCATCCAAGGACAAACCCACATCCCACACACAGAGCATCACTGGTGAAATTTAAATTGCTTGTAGTTATTTGTTGTTATGTTCAGCAATAACGCAATACTGCCTACCTTGTATCTGGTTCTCATTGTATGCATCCCTGTTTTCCCCAGTTTCACCATATCCTGTTCTTTCAATAAAGCATCCAGATCTACGCAAATGGTCTGTTTTATTGGAGGATAGGTGGGTTTAGCTGCATGTTGAGCTGCACACATGTAGTAAGGATAGAACAGCAAATGGCTGATGAAAGAGGCCATTTTAATAAAGCAGACTTTATTAAAAGTCTGCTTTAAGCAGATTTTGCAATATCCTTTTGCAATATCCTTCCCCCAGGAGTGGAGAGGGAATGAGGATTTTGCAATATCCTTCCCCCAAGAGTGGGGAGGGAATGGAGATTTTGCAGGATCCTTCCCCTGCCATGCCCACCAAGCCATGCCCACCAAGCCACACCACGCCCACCAAGCCATGCCCACAGAACCAGTAGTAAAAAAATTTGGATTTCACCACTGACCTGGTGAGATTTGAACTGCTGAACTGCAGCTAGCAGTCAGCTAAAGTAGCCTGTAGTACTGCACTCTAACCACTGGCCCACCTCGGCTCTTATATAAGATGAAATGCATTTTCTTTTTTGCAGTTTAAAGTTTAAGATCCTCCAGAAACATAAACTTTCTCCCTTTTTCCCCTTGAGCAAAGACCTATCTGCTATTGGCACCATTCCTAATTCTTATGTCACTTAATTGGTTAGAAAATCAGCCAGCTACCAAAAATTAACCATATTGGTACGGCTCAGCAAAAAATAATTGCAGACACGTTAAGAGTTGCTGTTATTATAATTTTAGAGAATTTGCCTACTGCTTATTCCCTCACTGGTTGAGGATGGCTCATAGAAATGCAATTAAAATACACTTTAAAGCAAATCTTAACACATTAAAACAGTGAACATTATAAAACAGCAACCATCAAAACAAATGGAACAGCTAAAATTAAAATTAAAAGTACAGTAATTAAAAATAGTATCTATGGCCACTTAAAGAATAGAATTTGGGTTAGAACAAGACTTTGATAGAATATCAAACTTGTGCTTTGCAGAAGCAATGAAACAGGTGTTTTGGAGCAGATGGTAAAGGTAAAGGTAAAAGTGCCCCTTGCACATGTGTGCTAATCATTCCCAACTCTAGGGGGCGGTGCTCATCTCCGTTTCAAAGCCAAAGAGCCAGCGCTGTGCGAAAACATCTCCGTGGTCATGTGACTGGCATGACTAAATGCTGAAGGCACACGGAACGCTGTTACCTTCCCACCAAAGGTGGTCCCTATTTTTCTACTTGCATTTTTTACATGCTTTCGAACTGCTAGGTTGGCAGAAGCTGCAACAAGTAACGGGAGCTCACTCCGTCACACGGCACTAGGGATTCGAACCGCTGAACTGCCAACCTTTCGATCGAGAAGCTCAGTGTCTTAGCCAATGAACCACCGCGTCCCTATTAGCAGATGAAGTCTCCCTTAAATTAAATCTTTAAATCAAATGTAGCTTTTCCTGTGCAACAGTATAATCATAGAAGGGGGAAAAATACAAATTACTTTACAGCAGTGGTGAAATGTAAAATTTGTTACTACCGGTTCTGTGGGCGTGGCTTGGTGTGGGGTAATGTGACTGGGTGGGCGTGGCCAACTGTTTTTTTTACTTTTAAAAGCATTTTTTCTACAACCTCTTCCACCAAAAAGGTTGTAGAAAAAATGCTTTTAAAAGACTCTGACAATCCCAGCTGAGCCACGCGATCATCAGAGGCTTTTTTTTTTAACTTTGAAAAACATTTTTTCAGCAAAAAAGTAAAAAAAAAAAAAGCCTCTGATGATCGTGTGGCTCAGCTGAGCATGGGAGGTTGAGGGATTTTTGCTACTGGTTCTCCGAACCACCCGCCACCATCGCTACCAGATCGAGTGATCCAGTCCAAACAGGGAAGCATTTCACCCCTGCTTTACAGATGGTGTTTGAATGCTTTTGAATTCATAGTTTTGCAATGTGAGTAACTGGAAATGTAAGTATGCCTTGGAATTCTTCACAATTATGATCAAGAACTTAATCTACATTTTTCAATTGTTCTCTGCTTTTCAGATTTATGGGAACAAATTTGGGCAGAACAGAATTGAAAAGATAAATTAAGGTTTGGTGATTGTAGACTGGAAGATGACCCATAGTTAATATAAAATCTCAGTTTCTCATTTTAAAAGGATGATACTTTAATACAATTCAGTTCCCTAACTGAAAATTCAACATAATTACCTTACTTACAGCTTTCTTTCAACAGAAATGTAAGATTGGGTGATTGAAGATAATCATTCCTATTTATTAAGTTATTACAATTATCTATCTTGATAGAAACATCAAGAAAATGTTGAGGATAGTCAACAGTTCCAGTAAAATTAACAGTTTTAAGAGAATTCTCCCTATTCCTACATTTGTCACGGCAATAGTACTGCATTCTTGAAGGACAGCAAGGTTAACCCACTGATTCTGAAGTTCAGAATAGTTGGAAGGAACCTTGGAGGTCTTCTAGTCCAACCCCCTGTTCAAGCAGGAGATCTTATACCATTACAGACAATCTCTTAAAAATCTCCTGTGTTGGAGCACCCGTGACTTCTAAAGGCATGCTGTTTCACTGATTAATTGTTCCACTGTCAACAAATTTCTCTTTATTTCTAGGTTGCTTCTCTCCTTGATTAGTTTCCATCCATTGCTTCTTGTCCTGCCTTCAGGTGCTTTGGAGAATAGGTTGACTCCCTCCTCTTTGTGGCAGCTCCTTAGATATTGGAAGACTGCTCTCATGTCTCTCCTAGTCCTTCTTTTCATTAAACTAGACATAACTAATTCCTGTTATTTATTTATTTATAAGGATATTTAGATTCTGTCAGTATATTCATGAACTGGAATAGGCATAGTAACAGGTCATCCAATGGGGGACTGTTTGGTAACTGAAACATAACTGTTCTGTATATAAGCTTGAGGGCACTAGCTTCTCCCTCCCTCCATTTTGCCTTCTCCATTTTGCTGCTTCCATTTGCTTGCCTCCATTTTGCTGGCCTCCATTTTGTGCTTCCATTTTGTGCTGTGTTTGTACTTACTATTTCTCTTATTTACAACGTGGAAAAACCTACAAGGGTATTGTATATTTGCCTTATGTGTTATTATGTATATAAAGAATTTTTGAATCCTGCTGAATTGTCTGATTGTGTGTGCTGCAACAAACTCTGATAGATTCATATTCTTAAATCCCTTAAATTAGAATAGAATAGAATAGAATAGAATAGAATAGAATAGAATAGAATAGAATAGAATAGAACAGAACAGAACAGAACAGAACAGAACAGAACAGAACAGAATAGAATAACAGAGTTGGAAAGGACCTTGGAGGTCTTCTAGTCCAACCCCCTACTTAGGCAGGAAACCTTACACCACGTCAGACTAATGGTTATCCAACATCTTCTTAAAAATTTCCAGTGTTGGAGCATTTACAACTTCTGGAGGCAAGTTGTTCCACTGATTAATTGTTGTAACTGTCAGGAAATTTCTCCTTAGTTCTAAGTTGCTTCTCTCCTTGTTGAGTTTCCACCCATTGCTTCTTGTCCTGCCCTCAGGTGCTTTGGAGAATAGCTTGACTCCCTCTTCTTTGTGGCAGCCCCTGAGATATTGGAAGACTGCTACCATGTCTCCCCTAGTCCTTCTTTTCATTAAACTAGACATACCCAGTTCCTGTAACCGTTCTTCATATGTTTTAGCCTCTGATCTTCTTTATTGCTCTTCTCTGCACTCTTTCTAGAGTATCAACATCTTTTTTACATCGTGACGACCAAAACTGGATGCAGTATTTCAAGTGTGGCCTTTCCAAGGTCTTATAAAGTGGTATTAACCCTTCATGCGATCTTGATTCTATCCCTCTGTTTATGCAGCCTAGAACTGTGTTGGCTTTTTTGGCAGCTGCTACACACGGCTGGCTCATATTTAAATGGTTGTCCACTAGGACTCCAAGATCCTAAATTAAATTAATCCTAAATTAAGAAAGATTTGCAATAGTGGTGAATATCGATAGCTCAGGTGTAAGATGAAGGTGAAGGTTCATTCTCAGAGCTTGTGGGTTGGTTTCCAAACATTTCGTTACAAGGCTAGGTACATCTTCAGAGGAGTTTAGGGGATGTCAGTGTTGGTATTCTTCTGTTTATATGGGCTTCAGGTGTGGTTATGTCAAGTGAGCGTCTTGTGATGCTCTTGTGATGGGTCAGGTATGAGAGTCTTGTGACGGGTCTTGGGATAGGGAGGTTACATCAGGTCAGGGTCATTGGGAGGTGAACTGCTGGTGGGGTGGGGCAGTTGTGGGGGTTGGTTGAAGGTCAGTGTTGTCTCTGGTTGGCTGTGTGGTTTATTTGGATTCTGAGGGGTTCGTAGGCTGTTTGTAAGTCAATTTGTCTGTTGATGGAATTGCTTGTGGAGTGCCAGGCTTCGATGAACTCACGAGCATGGCGGGTGGTAGCGTGGCCAGTGATTTTTGTGTTGCTCCCATCAAACTGGTGCTGTTTGGTGTCAGTGTGGGTAGAGATTAAGAAAGATTTTTAAGAAACCCAACATTTCCCCTTTTATTTATGTCTCAGCTAAAACCATAGGCTAAACAGCAAATGGCTATGAACTCAAACGCGTATTTATGCAATAATTTACCTAGATTGCCCTATTTATTTTCTAGTTGTACACCATAAGCAGTCCGCATGTTGAACTATAGCTTAACCACCAGTGTAAGATAAAATAAAACAACTTTCAGACTCGTAAAGTGCAGCATTGATGCCTTTTAAATATGGCCTGAATTACTTCCACCGTTAGCTTATTGCATTCTAATTCTCTTCCTAAAAGAAATACACCGATTCTGGTGCTATCCATCATGCGTTTCGAAATTGCATACATTCATTGTAGGAAGCATCTCAGCTTTCAACATGTTTAACTGGATTAAACTCTTTTGGACGCTATTCCAGTATGGAAAACTGTATTTTTAAGCCGCTCAATGTGTAGTATTTTCCCCTGAGAAGATCCTTCCTACAATATACCATGCTTCTACCCAAAATAAGACATCCGCTGATAATAAGCCCAATCAGGCTTTTGAGCTCATGGCAATAAGGCCAAGCGCTTATTTCAGGGTTTAAAAAAATATAAGACAGGGTCTTATTTTCGGGGAAACACGGTATAGGTAATCTTATTTAGGGGGAGGGGCAATCATCTATACTGAGCAGTGGCCCCCTCCATTGCTGATATTTCAGCAATCAATAGCTATGTGCATAGCAATAGCACTTAGACTTATATATTGTTTCACAGTGCTTTTACAGCCCTCTCTAAGCGGTTTACAGAATCAGCCTATTGTCCTCAGCAATCTGGGTCTTCATTTTACCCATCTCAGAAGGATGGAAAGCTGGTGAGATTCGAACCCCAAATTGCAGTCAGCCAGCAGTCAACAGAAGTAGCCTGCATTACTGCATTCTAACCACTGCACCACCGCAGCTCATAAATATTTGGTTGGATTTACAGTAATTCATATTTATTTTAAAGCTAAAGAGCCTTATCTTCTAATGTGGACTCAAAATATTGTACAATGGTGAAATGTGAAGCAGGAAGGGGGGAAATTACAAAATCCCAGTAAAACCACAACATAATAAAAACGAAGAGTTTCAATGTACCCCACTCCCAAATTGTCTTAACAAATTATTATTATTATTATTATTATTATTATTATTATTATTATTATTATTATTATTATTATTATTATTTATTTATTTATTTATTTATTGAATTTATATCCCGCCCTTCTCCCCGAAGGGACTCAGGGCGGTGAACAGCTGAAAATTAAAATAACATACAATATAAAAGTTAAGATAACTAAAAATAAATTAAATTAATCGGCCTCCCAATTTAAAACCCCAAGCTATACAATTAAAAACTAACCCATAAAACCTATTCAGGCCAGGCCGGCTTGCTGAAATAAAAACGTCTTCAGGGCCTTACGGAAAGTGCGGAGATCCAGAATCAGCCATATTCCGGGAGGTAGCTCGTTCCATATGAATTTATCATCTTTGTAAATCCTTTGTAAAGGATTAGAGCATGGGTTTCCAACCTTGGCAATTTACGTCTTATGGACTTCAACTCCAAGAATTCTTTATCAGCTGGGGAATTCTGGGAGTAGGGAATACACAAGTCTTCAAGTTGCCAAGGTCGGAAACCCTCTGAATTAGAGGGCTGATTCTTTTATCGCTTTTTTTGCTATTGGAAGGTGCCATCATTGAGAAGATCTGCCTTCCTTAATTTCATGGTAACCTAGAATCTATCTATGAAGAAGACTTCTCTGCACTATACAGTCTCAATGTGGTTCATCATTCGCCATTTGTATACTCAGATGTATATCTGTATGGCAGGGGTGCTATTCAGCAGGTTCTGACAGGTTCTGGAGAACCGGTAGTGAAAATTTTGAGTAGTTTGGAGAACCAGCAAACACCACCTCTGGCTGGCCCCAGAGTGGGGTGGGAATGGAGATATTGCAGTATCCTTCCACTGGAGAGGGGTGGGGATGGAGATTTTGCGGTATCCTTCTCCTGCCATTCCCACCAAGCTACGCCCACCACGCCACACCACGCACAAGCCACGCCCACAGAATTCAAAAAATTGAATTCCACCCCCTGCCGTATGGTCATAAATCATATATCATTTTCAAAGAGATTTGGCATGCACTTCATAGATTTAAATATAGTTTGTTTCACTACCACGGGGAAGTTAATTCTGATTCACCAGTAGAAATTAATTAGCATCGGTTGGTTCACTCTAATTCACGATTGACGGGCAATCATTAGCTAAAACACCTAATGACAATTACAAGGCAAAAGAGAATAGTATCAAGCATTAACCTTCAAAATGTGTGTGTGTGTAATTTTGAAGCGTATCTAAAAATGGAAAGAGAGCAATATTTCCCCAAATGGAGTAAAACTAACCATGAGTAAAATATACTAAGCGAGCAAACAGAGTCATGGAATCCTATAGTTGTACGGTACTTTGCAGATCAACTAGTCTGCCCCTTCTCCTCTTTTCTCATCAACACTGGTTAAAAAGATCCCTCTGCTTGTTTCTAGTTCAGTGCAACTGCTAAAAAGCCTAATTTCTGTGTACATGAGATTGACGCTACGGAGAACCTGTGATGTTCACACAAACAGAGTTGGATGTTGCGGAGCAAATATAAGTTGAATTGTACTGTAGAAAGTTAGCACCCACCCTTCTCCTAGAAGAATGAAATATTCTGGGAAATATTAAAAAGGCAGAATATTATACCTCCCTGGATGAGAAAAGGAGAAACATGCTCTTGGAAAGCAGCCCCTACCTTTGTTAATAGCCCCAGAAAGACTGGGCCACCGTATCTACAAGACAAAAGACTGGGCCAGTCTATTTACAAAACAAAAGACCTTCACCCTCAGGACATGATAGGATTAGCCCTCACTCAAGATCCAAACTAAGACAAAGCCATTAAGCCATAATAGGAATTGCCCAAAGCCCCTTCATTACATCACCCAGCAAGATTCAACCAAGCCTGGGACTCAAGACAACCTACAAAGTTACCCCTGCATGGCCCCATGGGAGTCTGACAACCAATCAGAATACATTTCTTTCACAGGAACAGGAAGCAAGTTCAATGCTCAAGAGAAGGTATAAATCTCTCTTTCTCACACCCATGTAATTGATTGCCCAGGATTTCAAAACCATGTGGTCCTGTCCACCATTAAACCATCATTCCAAATAGCCTCCATGTTTCCAGGGTCTTCCTCCCAACTTGGAACTGGACCCAGATGGACATTTCTTCCAACAGTATGATACCGAGCAACTATTCCAGAATGCTAGGTTCAGATTCAGGGATGGGTTCTAAATTTTTTTACTACTGGTTCTGTGGGCGTGGCTTATTTTGTGGGTGTGGCTTGGTGGGGGGGTAATGTGACTGTGTGGGTGTGGCCAACTTTTTTTTTTTTACTTTTAAAAGCATTTTTTCTACAACCTTAAGAGGTTGCAGAAAACAATGCTTTGAAAAGCCTCTGCCGATCAGGCAACTCAGATGAGATTGTCAGAGGCTTTTCAAAGCATTTTTTTTAACCACATCTTTGGCTGAAGAGGTTGTAGAAAAAATGCTTTGAAAAGCCTCTGACATTCCCAGCTGAGCTGCGGGATCATCAGAAGCTTTTTTTTTTAAACTTTTAAAAGCATTTTTTCGGCTGAAGAGATTGTAGAAAATGCTTTTAAAAGTTAAAAAAAAGTCTCTGATGAGGTGGGCGGGTTAAACGAGCGGCAACCGGGCCAGGGACCAGTTCGGGGGCGTGGCCAGCCAATGTTATTACTGGTTCTCGGAACTTCTACAAATTTTTACTACCAGTTCTTGCGAACCGGTGTGAACTGGGAGCAACCCACTACTAGTTCAGATGCCAAGCCAGTTTACAAGTCTGTGAGAAATAAATTTATTGCCATTTTAAAGAAAATAATATTGAATTCAACAATATTTTTGAGCAGCTGCGAGGTGAGATCTGAGCAGCAAAAACAGCACGGTCAAAAATAGGCTGCAGCCAATGAATCTATAAAATTATATTTCTCATATATCAAAGGTCAAAAATCTTTCATAAGGCAAGAAGACCTGGTTTAGGTGGGAGATAATGTCCTGTCACAAGATTCTGCATCAAAGGCTGGAAATAATGGCTGCTTTTTAAACCTTTTTTTAAAACAACAACAACAATATAAGTTATTGTCTTTCCAAGATCACTTTTGAATGAAAGTGTCCTAATCTATACTACAAGTCATGTCCCATGTTTAAGAATTTAAACATTGATTGAAATGAGTCAAGTAACACAGGACCCACATGTACACATGAGAACATGAGCCCTGGTGGCGCAGCAGACTAAAGCACTGTTATTAACATCAGCTGCCTGCAATTACTGCAAGTTCAAATCTCACCAGGCTCAAGGTTGACTCAGCCTTCCATCCTTTCTAAAGTACGTAAAATGAGGACCCGGATTGTGGGGGCAATAAGCTGACTTTATATAAATATACAAAAATATGAAGGCTATTACTTAACGCATTGTAAGCCGCCCCGAGTCTCCAGAGAAGGGCGGCATATAAATCAAATAAAAATAAAATAAATAAATAAATAAATAAATAAACAGGTCAAAAGGCACAGTGACCCAGTACTTTGAAATTTTGGAGAAGAAATGTATTTTCCTTCTTCTTACAACCATCTTCCTACAACTTTCTACAACTTTCCAACTTTCTACAACTTCAAGATCACGTGAAGTGTTAATACCACTTTATAATGCCTTGGTAAGGCCACACTTGGAATTCTGCATCCAGTTTTGGCTGCCACCATGTAAAAAAGATGTTGAGACTCTAGAAAGAGTGCAGAGAAGAGCAACAAAGAGGATTAGGGGACTGGAGGCTAAAACATATAAAGAACGGTTGCAGGAACTGGGTATGTCTAGTTTAATGAAAAGAAGGACTAGGGGAGACATGATAGCAGCCTTCCAATATCTCAGGGGCTGCCACAAAGAAGAGGGAATCAAGCTATTATCCAAAGCACCTGAAGGCAGGACAAGAAGCAATGGGTGGAAACTAATCAAGGAGAAAAGCAACTTAGAACTAAGGAGAAATTTTCTGACAGAACAATTAATCAGTGGAACAACTTGCCTCCAGAAGTTGTGAATGTTCCAACACTGGAAGTTTTTAAGAAGATGTTGGATAATCATTTGTCTGAAGTGGTGTAGGGTTTCCTGCCTAAGCAGGGGGTTGGACAAGAAGACCTCCAAGGTCCCTTCCAACTCTGTTATTCTATTCTATTCTATTCTATTCTATTCTATTCTATTCTATTCTATTCTATTCTATTCTATTCTATTCTATTCTATTCTACTCTACTCTACTCTACTCTACTCTACTCTACTCTACTCTACTCTACTCTACTCTACTCTACTCTACTCTATTCTATTCTATTCTATTCTATTCTATTCTATTCTATTCTATTCCTACAACTTTCCAGCAAGAATAATAGACTCCTAAATACCAGTATTTTGAATTTGGGGTTGTTTGTTTTTTTGTAACATTTGTCTGAAGCAAACAATATAAGCCGCATTGAATTAAAAATTGATATTGTCTGAGAAAGTCCCTTAGATCTATTTATTTGCCCAGAGGAGCTGAACATGTACCCTCTCTCGCATCCATCCAGATTATTTTTCTTCAGGGGCTATGAAAAAGACTCTAATACTCGCTCAACTTTTCTTCAGTCTACAATAAATCAAACTTCTCAAGTATGTTCTTATTTTATTAAAGAAAAAAAAAATATCTGCTGCCTGCATCTACAAATCATGCAGGGAATTTTCATCCAGCTTTACATTTTCCTAATCACATCCTCTACTGGTCCATCAAGAAAGGTCAGCCAATATCTCTTCTGGATAGACGCAGCATCGTATTGAAATATCCTGCAAACTATATGAACCGCAACAGTCTAAATAATCTGAGCAACTGATCGCTTTGAAATGCGTTTGAATATTAGTAGCTCGGGTTGGTAGTTGGGCTGTCGGTTTGAGCGCCGTGCTTGGCAATTTGGTTGCAAACGTTTCATCACCCTTCAAGGAGACACCGTCAGTGGGTTTTGAATTGTGGTCATCTGTCCAAACACAGATCTTTTGATACCTTTTTATGAGATACAAATTAGTCTGAATGTTGTTTGTTTGGATATTTCTAAGTCTGATTTTGGACTGCTTGATTGGCTGGCTGTTGTGGCTGGGCTATAGTCTTTGGTTTTTAAGTGCCTTCAACGAATAATTAGAACTGCAGAAAAAAAACAATTGGGACCAACCTGCCTTCCACTGAGGACCTGTATACTGCATGACTCAAAAAGAGGGCTGTGAAAATATCCACAGACCCCCTCACATCCTGGACGTGAATTGTTTCAACTTCTACCCTCAAAATAACACTATAGGGCCGTGATGGCGAACCTATGGCACACGTGCCACAGGTGGCACACATAGCCATATCAGTGGGCATGCCAGCTCAGCTCTGGTGCGCATGTGCGCGCCAGCCAGCTGATTTTAAGACCTTCTGGGCCCACCAGAAGTAGCCTCTGGAGAGCCTGGGGGAGGGGGGAAGGCCTGTTTTTCTTTCTCATGTGGCTCCAGATCCTCTCTATGCATCTGGGGAGGGTGAAAACAGCCTTTCCCACTTCCTTGGAGGCTCTCTGGAGGCCTGAAACGGCCCATTTCCCAACTCCCGGTGGGACAAGAAGTGACGTTTTTGGCTGTCCCCAGCCTCCAGAGACTCCTAGAGATGCTCTGGAGGCTGGGGACACCAAAAAGGCACTTCCTTTTGTGCAGGGCAGAGCGCATAGAATTATGGGTGTGGGCACACCTGCGTGCAAACCTCCTCCGCCCCCCCCCTCTCCTGGCACGCGATGGCAAAAAGGTTAGCCATCACTGCTATAGGGCATTGCACACCAGAACAACTAGACACAAGGACAGTTTTTTTCCCCATGCCATCACTCTGCTAAACAACTAATTCCCACAACACTGTCAAACCATTTAGTAAGACTGTATTGCAACTATTTCCCCATTTTTCCTATTACCTATCTCTTTTCCACTTATGACTATAGCTTTGTTGCTTGTATCTTTACAATTTATATTGTTTTATTTAGTTTCCTCATACAATTTATGTTATTGCTTATTTAATATCCTATGGCTATCACTAAGTGTTACATCTTATTATTTATGATGAATGTATTCTATGATGACTATGATCATGATTTATCACTTATTACTTTTATGTACAATGTGAGCTTATGCACCGAAGACAAATTCCTTGTGTGTCTAATCACACTTGGCCAATAAAGAATTCTATTCTATTCTATCTGTGTGGATACTTTTGTTAATGGTGTAGCATTTACAATGCTTCTGATTACCTTTTTCAGTACAGATAGTCCTTGACTTACAACAGCTCATTTAGTGACCATTCGAAGTTAAATCAACACTGAAAAAAGGGACTTATGATCATTTTCACACTTATGACTGATACAGCATCCTCATGATCAGAGATCTTGGAATCCTAGTGGACAATCACTTAAATATAAGACAGCTGTGTGCAGCAGCTGCCAAAAAAACCAACACAGTTCTAGGCTGCATTAACAGAAGGATAGAATCAAGATCACGTGAAGTGTTAAGACCACTTTATAAGGCCTTGGTAAGGCCACACTTGGAATACTGCATCTAGTTTTAGCCGCCACCATGTAAGAAAGATGTGGAGACTCTAGAAAGAGTGCAGAGAAGAGCAACAAAGAGGATTAGGGGACTGGAGGCTAAAACATATGAAGAACAGTTGCAGGAACTGGCTATATCTAGTTTAATGAAAAGAAGGAATGGGGAGACACGATAGCAGCGTTCCAATATCTCAGGGGCTGCCACAAAGAAGAGGGAGTCAAGCTATTCTCCAGAGCACCTGAGGGCAGGACAGGAAGCAATGGGTGGAAACTAATCAAGGAGAGAAGCAACCTAGAACTAAGGAGAAATTTCCTGATAGTTAGAACAATTAATCAGTGGAACAACTTGCCTCCAGAAGTTGTGAATGCTCTAACACTGGAAGTTTTAAGAAGATGTTGGATAACCATTTGTCTGAAGTGGTGTAGGGTTTCCTGCCTAAGCAGAGGGTTGGACTAGAAGACCTCCAAGGTCCCTTCCAACTCTTGTTATTCTATTCTATTCTACTCAGTGGTGGGTTGCCCCTGGTTCGCTCTTGTTCTATAGAACCAGTAGTAAAACTGGCGGGAGGCTCCACCCACTGACCCCGACATCACCAAAATGCTTCTGCGCGGCCCCGCTGCGAACCGGTAGTAAAGGTAAGTAGAACCCACCCCTGATTCTATTCTATTCTATTCTATTCTATTCTATTCTATTCTATTCTATTCTATTCTATTCTATTCTATTCTATTCTATTCTATTCTTTTTTCTATTCTATTCCATTCTATCATGTGATCAAAATTCAGATGCTTGGTAACTGACTCATGCTTATGACGGTTGCAATGTCCCAGAGTCACGCAATCTCCTTTTGTGACTTTCTGACAAACAATGTCAATGGGAAAGGCAGATTCACTTAACAACCATATTACTGACTTGACAACTGCAGTGATTTGCTTAAGTGTGGCAAGAAAGGTCGTAAAATGGGGCCAAACTCACTTAATGAATGTTTCACTGAACATCAGAAATTTTGGGTTTAATTGTGGTCGTAAATCAAGGACTATCTGTATGAAATGGCGGCATACAATCACTTTTAAAAAGCCTGCATGTTATGTATGAACACTCCAACTTTTAATTATCAGAATCTCTTGCTTTCAGTCATGTAAATACCATGTCTCCTTGAAAATAAGACCCTGTCTTATATTTTTTTGAACCCTGAAATAAGCACTTGGCCTTATTGCCATCCACTCAAAAGCCCGATTGGGCTTATTATCAGGGGATGATAATTTTGGGGGAAACAAGGTAAATATAGCTTTATAGCACTCCGTTTAGTTTGGAGTAGAACTAAATAGTTGAACAGTTGTGAAATGATCTGTCAGAGTATGAATATTCATAGACTGGAATAGGCAACAGATCAGCCAATGGGGACTGTTTGCATAGACATGGTAACAGGTCAGCCAATGAGGGCTGTTTGGTAACTGAAACATAGTATTTGTTGTATGGGGCCATAAGAGTGTTCTGCCCCAGCTACAGACCCCAAAGAACGCAGCACACACAAACTCTATACAAAGCTTATTTTACTCAAATAACTCAGTCTTTATCAACCAAAGGCTGTTAATAAACTGTCTTAACAGTCTACAAGGATTCTGAGATAAGGTAATTACAGTCTTACTAGAGTTGGCAGAAAGCCCAGAAGCAATTTTGCAGAGAATCCAGACACGAAGGAGAGTGAACTAAAGTTGTTCCCTACAATTTGCTGCAATCGGCATTCCTCCTTAAATAGGTTAAGGAAATGGCCAATTAGCCCAAGTCTTACTCTTGAGGAGACCTCCTCCTGAGGAGCTACTCCTGCCTTTTGGCAGCTCTGCGCGCCCATGCATTGAGAAGAGGTTCCTCTTCTTCGTCCTCTTCATTTAAAGGAGCTTCTGGAGGTTCTGAAGGTCCTGGCTGAATCCCTGCCACTGGTACCACATCTTCTCCAGCCTCCTCCCTGTCCGACTCGAGCACCAACTGCACAGGCTGCTGGCGCAGCATCACACCAGCCTCCTGATTGTCGGAATCAGCTACAATCTGCACAGGTCACTGACGGGCCACAACAAAGAAGCAGTTTGGAGCCTGGGTGTGGCTTAACTGTTTTGTATATAAGCTTGAGGGCACTAGCTTCTCTCTCCTCCATTTTGCCTTCTCCATTTTGTGCTTCCATTTTGTGCTGTGTTTGCACTTGCTATTTATCTTCTCTATGTGGAAAAAACCTACAAGGGTATTGTATATTTGCCTTATGTGTTATTATGTATATAAAGATGTTTTGAATCCTGCTTAATAGTCTGCTTGTGTGTGCTGCAACAAACTCTGACATGATGACAGCAAAATATGCTTCTGTGTTCTGTGAAATATTATAGCGAGGCCTTTATTTAGCTGTTAAATAATTAATCTTGTTAACACTAGTAGGTCAAACATTATAAAATAAGAAAAATTAAATCAGAAATAACTTTAGTTAGCAATGGAAGGTGAGAAGCTGGTCTTTTAGAAGTCCAAGAACAATCAAAACGGAATGATGACATATTAAAAACTAAAGGCATCCATCTTTATTCAAACTTTCGATCACATTATATTGGTTGTAATCCAATCTTTTTTCTATCAGGTTTACCCCGTAAAAGAACAAAATATTTCAGACCGAGTGATTACAAATAAAAGAAGAAAAGGCTGCATTCTGTGATCAACCAGCAGCAATAATGTGTAAAAATGAAGTGGTATCAATAATTTAAACTTATTTGATCTAGCAAGTTTAATATAGATGGCTTCCCCCATTAATCTTGAAAAAAGCAATCCAGGCTACCATTGTAAACTTAAAGTAATTTAAATAAGGGGAGGAAAGCAAACAAATGTAAAACAACATTCAGATAAGATATTTGGATCTCATTGTGCACCTTGCAGATGAAAGGGAAGGGAAGGGAAGGTAAAGAAAGGAAAGGAAAGGAAAGGAAAGGAAAGGAAAGGAAAGGGAAGGAAAGGAAAGGAAAGGAAAGGAAAGGAAAGGAAAGGAAGGGAAGGGAAGGGAAGGGAAGGGAAGGGAAAGGAAAGGAAAGGAGGAGAGGGAAGAGAAAGGGAAGGAAAGGAAAGGAAAAAAGAAAAGGAGGGGAGGGGAGGGGAGGGGAGGGAAGGAAAGGAAAGAGAAAGGAAAGAAGGAAAGGAAAAGAAAGGAAAGGAAAGGAGGAGAGGGAAGAGAAAGGAAAGGAAAAAAGGGAAGGGAAGGGAAAGGAAAGGAAGGGAAGGAGGCGAGGGAAGAAAAAGGAAAGAAGGAAAGGAAAGGAAAGGAAAGAAAAGAAAAGAAAAGGAAAGGAAGGGAAGGGAAGGGAAGGGAAGGGAAGGGAAAGGAAAGGAAAGGAAAGGAAAGGAGGAGAGGGAAGAGAAAGGGAAGGAAAGGAAAGGAAAAAAGGAAAGGAGGGGAGGGGAGGGAAGGAAAGGAAAGAGAAAGGAAAGAAGGAAAGGAAAAGAAAGGAAAGGAAAGGAGGAGAGGGAAGAGAAAGGAAAGGAAAAAAGGAAAGGGAAGGGAAGGGAAGGGAAAGGAAAGGAAGGGAAGGAAGAGAGGGAAGAAAAAGGAAAGAAGGAAAGGAAAGGAAAGGAAAGGAAAGGAAAGGAAAGGAAAGGAAAGGAAAGGAAAGGCTCTGTGTGTGACATGATATCATGTGAAAATACAGCAATTTTACATGTATTCCTTATCAACAATACATTCTCCGTATTTTCAATAACACCCCTTATTCATCATCTGAACCTGGTATTATTTGCTTCTTTGTAAACCTTCCTTGATGTTCACAAAAACAGTATAATTGGAAAATCATTCTTTTCAATCCTTAGCCAAAAGAGCATCATCTTCATGAATGTTCTAATAGAATTCCGACTATAATGCACTGCATTTAGAAATGATAAACGTAGAGTTAATTCAGCTTAATCCACAAGCACAGCTTTAGCACGTTCCAAAATAAGAAAAGATCAATCCCAGGTTCTCTGTTCCAAGCTTGCAACTTGTCACTTTCAATCCACCTTTGTGTTGTACATTGGAAAGAAGCTAGAAAAGATTAAAATCTCATTGCTTCATCTAAACCAGGGGTGTCAAAGATTCGGCCCACGGGGTGCTTAGATGTGGCCCATGGAGCCACCTTGGAAACAGCAAAGGATCGGCCAATAGTGCCTCTGCCAGAAAAAAATGAAGCTCCATTTTCACTGGGAGATGGTTGCAGGAGGCCGTCGCAGCTGAAAAAGGAGCTCACGAGGGCCACAGGTTGGCCCTCTTGAGCTCTGTTTTTTCTGGCAGAGGGTTGCAGGAAGTCATCACAGCCAGAAACGGAGCTTGGGATCCTATTTTTGCAGGCAGAGTGCTCGGGCCGCCACAGGCACCCCCAACTTGAGTGACGCTGAGCTGGCCATGTCCACCCTGACCATACCCCCTCTCCCCCACCCCCCGAGGTCAAACACAACCCTGATGCAGCTCTCAATGAAATCGAGTTTGACACCCCTGATCTAAACTGGCATCTTATGATTATCCTCAAAAATATCTTATTTAACAGGCACCAGAGTTTGCTTATCCTCAATGCCTCTTACTATAATTTCTGTAAGGATACTCATGTGGTTAGAGATTCCCTCCTGTAGGTTAACACCAAGATGGTTGGCTAAGATTCACTACTATAGATTATTTAAATACATTATATCAGAGATCCAGATGAATGTAACAGTTTAGCACTACTGTAAAAAAAAGAGGCAGGAAGTCTTTCTGTCAATAAGTGTGACTAAACATTAGAAAACTGAATCATACATCTCCTTTGTAGCTAATGATTAAATTAAATTCATCTCTTTCTAATCTGCCATGGAATCAAATATATAAAGATGAGTCCCAGTACTGAAGTGTCCTTAGATTTTATACAACTCCCTACAAGTGGATTAATCATAGATAAATCCTGGTTGCCATACCCCCAGCATATAACCTTTATATACTGTTGTTGCTCTCTAGCCCCATCTAGTGGCCGGAGGGACAAATATGCTCCAACATAGGATCTTTATATATTGTTGTTGCTCTCTGGCCCCCTCTAGTGTCCAGAGAGATAAATACCAAGTATATTGTTTGAAGCTGACCCCATTGCATTACCCATCAGCCGCACTCTCAAAACAAGTGCATGCTGGGAACCAGACTCCATTTCCTTTAGCATTGGGAGAAGGCAGAAGCACAAAGAAGAATCCACCTTAATCTGCGCCACATGGTCATCCATGGACAAACCCACATCCCACACACAGAGCATCACTGGTGAGATTTAAATTGCTTGTATTTATTCATTGTTATGTTCAGCAGTAACCCAATACTGCCTATCTTGTATCTGGTTCTCATTGTGTGCATCCCTATTTTCCCCAGTTTCACCATATCCTGTTCTTTCAATAAAGCAATCAGATCTACTCACATGGTCTGTTTTATTGGAGGAGAGGTGGGTTTAGCTGCATGTCAGGCTGCACTCAGACTAACGTGTAGTGAGGACAGAACACTGGTACTTCAGGAGTCAGCTTGATGAAAGATAATGTCTTGTTAAGTTTTCCCCTCCCCATTTAAACTCAAAGAAAAGTGAGAAAAAGAAAACAGAGATAAAATTTTATTTTTTAAAAATATATATAAAAACCTGGATGGCTGTCAAAGAAAATTAGCTTTATCAAAACAAAAGTACAGGCTACAAGTTAACACTAACAGAAAAAGAAAATTGGAGAGAAGTTTGAGGATATCTAGGATGGTGAAAATGGGAAATAAAGGTCTATCCTCTGAAATGAGATTGGGGAATAACTCGTGCCAGGAGGGATTATACCAGGTTTTAGTAGCTCCAAGAATTCGATTGTTGAAGTGTAACCAATGGAAGGTACTTATTATATCCCACTGGTGCAAAGCTAAACTTCTGAAAGATGGTGGAAGTAAGCACAGTCTTTTTTTCAGGTTTTATTTATTTTATTTTTTTTAATATAAAAATGTCAAATTAATGTGTGAACAGTGTGGCATCTGGGCACCATACTTTCCAATACAAACAAAACTGATCAGATTGAATATTATTATTACATTCAATCAATTTATATAATTCCCATAATAATATACATCTATATTATGTTACAATATTTCATTTTTCAATTATTCCACCTATTTCTCATTATTACTTTCATTTTATCAGATAAAAATGTACTACGTTAATATTCCCTTTATTTCTATCACTTAGTCTAGGTTTTAATCGTATCACCCTATAGAAAGTTTTCCCCTTCTTTCCTGTCTAATTTCTAATCATGTCACCTGCCTACAAAAAAAGAAAGAAAAAAGAATAGAGAGAGAGAGGGAGAGGGAGAGGGAAAAACAATTCAAAACAGCAACTGAGAAAAGGAATCATCCTTCCATCATCACTTTCCTGCTTTATACTTTAATTGCTATGCTTTAAAAGAAAGAGGAAAAACAAGTCAAAACAACAATAAGGAAAGAAAAAGTAAGCACATTCTTGAGTCATGTCGAACTCTTAAAGATTACATGGACGCAACCAAGTAATTTTCTTGGATGTATTATGGAAATGGCTTCCCGTTACTTTCTTTCAAGATGTTCTTTGAACTTCCTAGTTGGATCTACAGCTTGGTCCAAATTCAGCCTTTACTCTCAAGCAGGGCCAGCCAAATGCTGCCATTGTCCAAGTCCAATTCTAGGCTGAAGATCTGGCTTTTTCCTTGCTTTCCCAGCTCTTCTCTTAATTTAATTTAATTTAATTTAATTAATTCAATTTATATGCCGCCCCTCTCCGAAGACTCAGGGCGGCGTCTCTTTAACTAGGTGGGGAAAAACTTCCATAAGGCCAAATGCAGATGAGGACAAAGAGCTTATTATCCTTATGTTTAGCTGTTATAGCCTTCAAGTTACAAGTTAACTGCTTAAAGTCCGCTGAAATTAATTGTAAAGAGAATGTGAGAAAGAAGTTGTATCCAGTGATCCAGTGAAAACTAAATTGACTTTTTTTGAAATGTGTGTAATTGCTTCTGGTTACACGTATTAAACAATTCCTGAATATTGCAGCCCTTCTGAATTACGAATGATCTATCAGTTATAGTTTCTGGGGGCTTTTAAAAAACAACAAAAATACAGTATATACTGTTTTCTATTTAGCTAAATTCTCAGCTTCAGAATAAATCTCCTGGAACAATACAGAGTCTACAGTAGAATTTTGATGAACTGTATGAGATATAACAATAAAAAGCTAGGAAAAGTGAACTAATATATTGGAATAACTGACCAGATTAAACAAGAGAGGTAATCCTCACAGTGGTTGAGAAACAATTATTATCGAGGTCAACACATCAACACCCAGATTTTCTATTGAAGCTACCACAAATTAGAAGTACCCTGTTTTCCCCAAAATAAGACCCAACTGGAAAATAAGCCCTAGCATGATTTTGCAGGAAGTCCTACTCCAAAAATAAGCCCCAGTTAAGATTGTCAGCCAGACGTACGTATTTAGAAATGTATTCCCCCCCACCAAAATAAGACATCACCTGAAAATAAGCCCTAATGCGTCTTTTGGAGCAAAAATTAATGTAAAACTCGGTCTTATTTTTGGGGAAACATGGTATATAGGAAGCAGTTTTTAAAATAAAAGTATTAACCTTATCCTTCAAAAACATATACACCTACAAACACTTTCCCAATGTAACAGATGCCAAGTAAAACACCTTGTTGATCACAACATATTCCCTATCTGTTAAAAGTTATGCTTTATAGTGAAAGGCAAAAGGTATGTTTCTCATTCATTTCTTATTTTAAAAAATCCAAGAGAAACCCCTTTGAAATAAAAGCATTAAAAAGATGCCAGTTCTAAGCTTTTGTAGTTTAGTGATAAAATTCCTTTAAAGAGATGATAGATAGATAGATAGATAGATAGATAGATAGATAGATAGACAGATAGATGAGAGAGAGAGAGAGGTATAGAGGATAGATGAGAGAGAGAGAGAGAGAGACAGAGAGAGAGATGAGAGATTGAGAGAGAGAGATAAGAGAGAGGTAGATAGATGATAGATAAAATAGATGATAGATAGATAGATAGATAGATAGATAGATAGATAGATAGATAGAGATATGAGAGATTGAGAGAGAAACATAAGAAAGAGAAAGAGAGAGAGGTAGATAGAAGATGATAGATAGATAGATAGATAGATAGATAGATAGATAGATAGATAGATAGATAGATATGAGAGATTGAGAGAGAAAGATAAGAAAGAGAGAGATAAGAGAGAGAGGTAGATAGGTGATAGATAGATAGATAGATAGATAGATAGATAGATAGATAGATAGATAGATATGAGAGATTGAGAGAGAAAGATAAGAAAGAGAGAGATAAGAGAGAGAGGTAGATAGATGATAGATAGATAGATAGATAGATAGATAGATAGATAGATAGATAGATATGAGAGATTGAGAGAGAAACATAAGAAAGAGAGAGATAAGAGAGAGAGGTAGATAGATGATAGATAGATAGATAGATAGATAGATAGATAGATAGATAGATAGATAGATAGATATGAGAGATTGAGAGAGAAAGATAAGAATGAGAGAGATAAGAGAGAGAGGTAGATAGATGATAGATAGATAGATAGATAGATAGATAGATAGATAGATAGATAGATAGATAGATAGATAGATATGAGAGATTGAGAGAGAAACATAAGAAAGAGAGAGATAAGAGAGAGAGGTAGATAGATGATAGATAGATGATAGATGATAAATAGATAGATAGATAGATAGATAGATAGATAGATAGATAGATAGATAGATAGATAGATAGATAGATAGATAGATAGATAGATAGATAGATAGATAGATAGATGGGGGAGGGAGGGAGGGAGGGAGGGAGAGAGATTATATCTGGGAGATTTCAAAAGATCAGTTTCACACTGGAAATCTATAGGAGATAATCTAAAAAAGAAGTTTCCAAGGTTGGTAAGGTTCAGGTATAATTATTACATAATTATAATAATTGCAGTATACATTCTGCAATATTTGTCTTCCCCAACTTCCTGTATCTAGGCTGTTTTAATGAGAAGTACATAATTTACTTTCAGAGGTGCTGTTAATTAGGCAGAAGAAAAGCCTGGCCACACACAGAGAGAAACACACACACAAAAGTTGAAAATTGGGTAATTTGGGAGTAATAATTACAATTTATGATTAATCAAAGAAGTGACTAACAGAGTAATGGAGCAAAAGAGAGCCGCACCTAAAACCGTACATAATTTATAATGCTGTTAAACAGAGCAGCAGCAAAAGGAAAAATCCTTTGAAATCTTTGACATACACACACACACACACACAAACCAACTGAAGAAACAATGAACCAAGCAATGTTCTGCTTTATATTTTCTTTAGCAGCCTGCTGTTAAGCACCCAAGCTAAAACATCACAGATTTCTGTAAGATACTGAAGGTTAGTGTTGGAAGAAACATCCTTCTAGGTTCTGCTCCAAGTGGGGAAAACAGACACTGGAAACATGGAGACTGCTTGGAAAGATGGTTTAATGGTGGACAGGATCACATGGCTTGAGTTCCTGAACAGAAAAGGGGCAGATACAGTAAATCCTCGGGTTTTTATGCTCTCTCTGGCTCTGCATTTCTTGGGGCCCCGAAAGAGTATCCTGATTGGTTGTCAGACTCCCAGGGGGTGGGGGCCTTGCTGGCTGATGGTCACATGTGCTTCCCAGGTCACATGTGGTGAGTTTCTGCTGCTATTGTGTAGAGGGCTAATCCTATCTTTGACAATTCCTACTATGGCTCTGCCTGAAGGAGGTAGATCTTTGTTATGTAGAGTAGACTGGCCCAGGCCTTAATGGCCCATTGACAAAGGGTGGGGGGCAGGAAGGTGGGAGCTGCTTTGTCTGTAAAATATGTTTCTCATATTTCTCATCCAGGGAAATATAATATTCTGCCTTTTTCATATTTCCTAAAATATTTCACTCTTCCAGGAAAGGGGTGGGTGCTAACTTCCTACAGTTAGTAAACACAGAATCTTGGCAGCGTGTTCTTTAAGGTAGAATCACTGGAAATGCTTCCTTCCTAGATTCCTTTGGTTGGGTAGCTGTCAACTGATTCATTCTCTGTCCCATGGTACTTGGTCTCCTGTCCCACGCCATTCTGTTTTCAGCCTCCCTGCACTCTCTCCCACTCAGTTCTCTCAAAAGTGTCCCGTAGGAAGAGGTGAAGAAGGAATCTAATACCATCATCCCTGGAGAAAGAACATAAAACAAGAGAAGAAGCTGAAACTATCTTTTGATCTTCTGCTCAGAAAGACTGGTTCAATCAATTGGAAAGCATCGTGTTGGAAGAAAACTCCTGTGTTTGTTTCCTGACTGGGACACAGTCACTGACGCTGAGAAGAAATGGATTCAGAAGCCAGCTGCCTGAAAGCGGAATTCTTTTAATGTAGGAAGGCAAGAAGCAAAAGTGACACCGCCTGAGTATTCCTGGCTTTCAAGCAAGGTTGGGAGTGTGATTCTGAGCCTTTTATGCTTAATTCCCCTTTGAAGCTCCTGCAGCTTGATGGATTTTAATGTGTTTCTGGTTGCCCTGGGTTTTGTTTTCCTGTTTTCCTGCGTTAATCTGTCCTAAAGGTTAATTCTGTCAGGGGGCAGGAAGTGGGGGTTTTGGTTTATCTTGAAGAGTTTATTTTTAACCTGATTCCCCTTATCTTAATGGCTCTACTTAAGTGTTTCTGTTACTTTCTGTTACTCAGCTCTGTTACTTTTGTAACAGCCCTTAGCAAGGTTGTTCTGAGTTTTCCTTTCTGGTGCTTCTTGGTTTTCTTAAAGGGGGAAGGGCTGACTTGAGTCTCTTGCCACTGTTTTCTGAGGTTTCTGGTGCTATGAGGTTTCTGGCACTGTCCTTTTGGGGTGTACTTCCCACAATAGTGTGGTAAAAGGCAGAGATAAGCTGGTGTGATTTTAAATTTTATTCAGAAGCCAGATCTTTGGTACAAAAACACATATAGTGTACGTGATGGCATCACCTTTAAAAGATAAATCTGCATGGTATGCCCTTGCGTTATCAACCATCTGCTTTAGATAGGAGTTTTGTCGTCGTTCTGCCTTCCTGTTTTCTCTCTTGAACACATTTCTGTCATCTTCCTGAAGGGTGTTGCATACTTGAGTAACCTCCTGACAGGTGTTCCCTCTGTGCCAGGAGTTGGCCTGTCACAAAAATAAGTGAGGAGTGGTATATTTGGAAGTATAGTTTATTTCCAAATCAAGGAAGGTTGTATCCTTCAAGAAGCTTCCAGAGGACATTTTGGAGAGATAAAGGAAACATGAAGCGCACATCAGAAAATTCTCAAAGGAGACAGAAGAAACTTATGGCTCTTGGGCTTTGAAAAATCTTTTCATTGATCTTTTTAAAGATCTGGACTTGTAAACTTCGACTAAAATTTGTAAAGGTGTCAAAAGCTTTGGCGCAGTTTCTCATACAATCAAATGGATTATCTGGAGATACATATTCATGGATGAAAGAGCAAACAAGAAAGTTGAAGAGTGCGCCTCATTTTCAAGATAAATCTATTTTAAAACTAGAAATGGAAGAGAGATGCTTTGATCTGAAAGAAGTTGAAGAAAGAGAGTGCTCTCTCTATGTATAAAGGCTCATTTGTTATGAGAAATGTATCCTGTCTATTAAAAGAATTTATTTATTTATTTATTGTCTTTTAACAACCCCATAATCCAGGGGTGAAATCCAGCAGTTTCTGACAGGTTCTAACCCTTCCACCCTCCCTTCCAGCTTCCTCCCTTCCTTTTCTTCCTTCCTTTTCTTCCTTCCTTCCAACAAATTCCTTATATTCCATTGGCAGACCACAGTTGAGCCTAACATTACTGTTGTCAAGTGAAACATTGTTGAGTGAGTTTTGCCTCATTTTACGACCTTTCTTGCCACAGTTGTTAAGTGAATCACTGCAGTTGTTAAGTTAGTCACACGGTTGTTAAGTGTATCGAGTTTGCTTGTCAAAAGGTCACAAAAGGGGATCACATGACCCCAGGATGCTGCAACCATCATAAATATGAGTCTCTTGGGGAAAATGGTCATAAAACACTTTTTTTCAATGCCACTGTAACTTTGAATGGTCCTTAAACAAACTGTTGTAAGTTGAGGACTATGTGTATCATGTAAGGTGTTAATATTTATAGTTGTCAGTGAACAACAGAACACAGGATTTAGTGAGGAATTACTATATTTAGTGAGGAATTACTATATTGTTTTGTCAGGAAATTTGCATGCCGAATTGCTTGATGAAAATATCATTTTTAGACGGAGATTATGGAATTGGAAGTCTAATCAGAATCAAAATAGAGCTGGAAGGGACCTTGTAAGTCTTCTAGTCCAGCCTCCTGCTCAAGCAGGAAACCCTATACCATTTGAGACAGTCCGGTCTCTTCTTAAAAACCTCCATTGATGAAGCACCTGCAACTTCTGAAGTCAACTCATTCCACTGGTTAATCGTCCTCACTGTTAGGAAGTTTCTCCTTAATTCCAGATTGCTTCTCTCCTTGATTAGTTTCCATCCATTGTTTCTTGTCCTGCCCTCAGGTGCTTTGGAGAATAAATTGACCCTCTCCTCATTGTGTCAACATCTCAAATATTGGAATCATGTCTGCTATCATGTCACCCCTTGATCCTTCTTTTTTCTAGACTAGCCACACCCAAATCCTGTTCTTCATATGTTTAAATCTCCAGGCCTTTAATCATCTTAGTTGCTCATAGAATAGAATAGAATAGAATAGAATAGAATAGAATAGAATAGAATAGAATAGAATAGAATAGAATAGAAAAGAAGAGAAAAGAAGAGAAGAGAAGAGAAGAGAAGAGAAGAGAAGAGAAGAGAAGAGAAGAGAAGAGAAGAGAAGAGAAGAGAAGAGAGTAGTGTAGTGTAGTGTAGTGTAAGGTAGGGTAGTGTAGGGTAGTGTAGGGTAGTGTAGGGTAGAATAGAATAGAATAGAATAGAATAGAATAGAATAGAATAGAATAGAATAGAATTCTTTATTGGCCAAGTGTGATTGAACACATAAGGAATTTGTCTTTGGTGCAAATGCTCTCAGTGTACATAAAAAGACAAGATACATTCATCAAGAATCGTAACGTACAACACTTAATGATAGTCATAGGGTACAAATAAGCAATCAGGAAACAATATCAATAGATATCGTAAGGATACAAGCAACGAAGTTACAGTCATGCAGTCATAAGTGAGAGGAGATGGTTGATAGGAACGATGAGAAGATTAATAATAATTGTAATGCAGCCTTAGTGAATAGTTTGACAGTGTTGAAGGAATTATTTGTTTAGCAGAGTGATGGCGTTCGGGAAA
The DNA here is from genome assembly GCF_059756535.1 of Pantherophis guttatus. Classification (NCBI taxonomy): domain Eukaryota; kingdom Metazoa; phylum Chordata; class Lepidosauria; order Squamata; family Colubridae; genus Pantherophis; species Pantherophis guttatus. The sequence goes on from NC_142067.1 coordinate 124,167,775, forward strand.
AACCTGTTCTTGTGTCAAGTTGTCTTGGTCTGCAGTGCTCTATAGCATCGTTTGTCCTTCTTTGTACTTTTCCCAAAGTCTACTTTCCACACTGCGGAATGCAGTACATCTTCCAACACTGTGCAAACAGTTGTTTAAATAAACCATAAGGTAATGCCCTCTTCATTTCTGAGCCCTCGATTACTGCTAGAACCGCACGATTAAGAAAATACATAACATTAACCTGATTATACGGAAGAACTGATTTGTCAGCCACGTTCCAGATTATTTTGGCACTTTGCCCTTCGTTATTTATTACCTGAGTAATTCGTGGCAGTGGTGGAGGGGGAACCCACAATTTTGCATTTGCCAGACATAGATTGTATTTTTTTGGGGGGGGGGTCCAAGGTCATCCCAATCCATCCCTTACCCTTGTCGTTTCATTCCTAGCAGATACAGCATGGCATTCAAAAATGTGTGCGTTTGTCATTGGCATTCATAAGCCGTTGCAGCTACTTATACCAATTGCACAGTGGGTGACATTGTTCCCCAAATTCTGGCAATCGTACATAATAAATCAATGTCTCCTGTCCTGAAATTTTGTACTGTGACAAACCGGGATGTAGATCAAAGGCCATCATCTCTCTCCACTCCACTCCACCCCTTCCAATTACTAACTTTCTTCTAAATCCTTCAAAGCAATTCTTTTTTTCACAGGCCGGCGGGGAGAGGGAGGGGCACAGATCTGCCTTGCGATTCAGAGGTAATTCTTTCAAAGGGATTTTGATTGTCGAACCAAAATGAATCTAAAACTGTTGTTTTGAATGCCACTGCCACGAGTCATTTCAAGCTATGCAAAAAAACCAAAACCCCACAACCCGCTTGTTTGAATAGCGTGGCTTGTCACCTCCGTGAAGTCACATCCATTACCGATATTGCCACAAAAGAGAACAGTGAAAGGGTGGCACGTGTCAACACGTCTTTCATTCCGGTTCTAAACAGCAATGTTGCCTTTAGTTCGGGGTAGTAAATGGGATTAAATGTGTTTGGTATAGGCGTTTAGTGAAAGTTTACCAGTTGTTGCATGTGGCATTCAGTGCTTCTGCGTTAGACACTGACAGCTAAAATGACAAAGTCAGAACTTCGATTTAAGGGGATGGATGGATGATTTATCTTTGAAATTGCATTCCTACCTAACAGAGGAATACAATCAAGATCAAGTGAGGTACTAATACCACTCTATAAAGCCTTAGTAAGACCACACCTAGAATACTGCATCCAGTTTTGTTTACCACACTATGAAAAGGATATTGAGACTCTAGAAAGAGTGCAGAGAAGAGCAGCCAGGATGATGAGGGGACTGGAGACTAAAACATACGATGAACGGTTGCAGGAACTGGGCATGGCTAGTCTAGTGAAGAGAAGGACCAGGGGAGACATGAGAGCAGTCTTCTAATATTTGAGGGGCTGCCACAGAGAGGAGGGGGTCAAGGTATTTTCCAAAGCACCTGAAAGCCAGACAAGGAATAAGGGATGGAAACTGACCAAAGAGAGATTTAACCTAGAAATAAGGAGAAATTTCTGACAGTGAGAACAATCAACCAATGGAACAGAAGTTGCCTTCAGAAGTTATGGGAGTTCCATCACTTGAGTCTTTCAAGAAGAGATTGGACTGCCAGTAATGGTGTAGGGTCTCCTGCTTGAGTGGGGGGTTGGACTAGATGACCTATAAGGCCCTTCCAACTCTGTTAATCAGTTAAAAACTTACTATCTTTTCTTTTATGTACACTGAGAGCATATGCACCAAGACAAATTTCTTGTGTGTCTAATCATACTTGGCCAATAAAAATTTCTTTTCTTTTCTATTCTATTCTATTCTATTCTATTCTATTCTATTCTATTCTATTCTATTCTATTCTATTCTATTCTATTCTATTCCATTCCATTCCATTCCATTCCATTCCATTCCATTCCATTCCATTCTATTAATTTGGATTGTAGAAAGTTAGCACCCACCCCTCTCCTAGAAGAATGAAATATTTTGGGAAATATTAAAAAAAGCAGAATATTATATTTTCCTAAATGAGAAATGGAGAAACATGTTTTTTTAGAGGCAGAAAGCAGGCTCAGCCTCCCTGCCCCCCAGCAGATATTGTGTGCCAATTAAGAAAGCCTGGGCCATCCTATCTACAAAACAAAAGACCTTCAGCTTCAGGGTGATAGGATTAAGTCATGAACCTTCAGGACATAATAGGATTAACCCACTACCATTTAGCAGAAGGCACAGAGCTCACTACATCGCACAATCTCCTAAGGACATTGCATCACCCTCAGACACTTCAACCAAATGTAGCTCAGACAAACACCTAGGATTTGTACATAGCCAGCTATGACCCCTACAAAACCCCTACATGGCCCCATGGGAGTCTGACAACAGCCAATAGAATACATGTTCTTGCACAGGAACAGGAAGCTCAAGTGCAAAGCCCAAAAGAAGGTATAACCTCCCACAACACACTCTCAGCAACATGAGGTCAGTTGCCCAGAACCACCCATGTGGTAGGGGACAGTTTGGGCAACACAGGACCTTCCCAGAAAGACGTCTGGACTGAGCAATTCTGATCTGGATAGGTGAGGATCAGGATAGCCTCATGCTGTCTGTTGAATAACTGAAATTCACTCAGGATCCCAAGCCTGAACAGACTATGTCACTGATACATTTGGGGGCTGCGGGGCATGGAGATGTTTATGATTGACACTGGAGATTTTCAAGAAGGGATTGGACAGCCATTTATCCAGAATTGTGTGGGGGTCTCCTGCTTCAGCCGGGAGTTGGACTAGACTAGAAGACCTCCAAGGTCTCTTCCAACTTTATTATTCTGTATTCTCTACTGGTTTTTTTCCCCCCGGTAAATGGATTTACCGCTGATACTGCACTGAATTTCTATCAACCATGGAACCAGCAGGCTAACTTGAGCTGGAAATAATTAGTTAAATTTATTGCAAATATTTACCATCGTTCGTTTTGCAATGCAAATCCGCAGAATTAGATAGAGTAATGATTATGGCTTCTATCCTACTGAAGCATTAGGGATCTTCACTAATGCATAGTTGAAGTAGAAAAGAGAAGAGTAAGTTCAGTTCCAGGACCCTCTAATTACTTGTGGGTATTAATAAGCAAGAGGTCAGTCTTTTAATGGCTAAAAAAGCATACCTTGTTATCTATTAATAGACACGTTGAGCATCCCAAAAGAAATAGCTTTATTACATTTATTAGAACATAATCGCCTGGCTTTACTGAACAAATTAAAAACAACTCCACGATTACTTTCTCAGGAAGTCAGTGAGAAAAAAAATAAGAAAAGTGTGCTGGAATAAGTTAAACACAAACCAAAGCTTCCTGATACAGAAGTTTCTGAAAATTGGTTTGTCCCCTTTAAGGGAAATAGAATGTTATCCTAATATAAAATTCTAAATTAAATCTAAATTCTAAAATTCTGAAATTGCTGGATTTAATCTGGCACTCAAAACTGAAGATTTGGAACAATTCAAATCCTTAGGGCTTTTATTAAATTGTGAGGTCCTTGGTGTTCTCTGAACTTGATTGTTTTCTTGCAAATGTTTCATTATCCAGCTAACATCAATATTTTTTTTAAAAAAAAAAATGTTTAAACTTGCATGTCTTCTTGGTATCTCTGAAAGGACATGCCAGGAAAAATTGGTTTGTTTTTCTAAAAATTATGAATTGATGAAGTCTAAAAATGTTAGAACTGGGGGTAAAATGTATTGATATTATGAACAATAACATTATTACTCTCTTACTAACCGAAACCTTTTCTTCATTCACACATGCACACAATTCCCTCATCTCCCAATTTAGAGGTGTAGACTCTTCATATTCCCAACACACAAAGTTGCACACCAATTTTGTGCAAAAGCCTCTGGTTGTTAGCCATTGTTTATCTTTAAATAATAAACTCATTTGAAGCAGAAACTGTAATTTAGTGGTAATTGGTCTTTCTTTGTTCATTCTTGGAACAACTCTCAAGGACAAAGTAGAAAAATATTTCATACAGAGAACCAAAAATAATCAATATTACATGTGAGATAGTTGTTTGATATTTATACAAGAAGTTAAAAGAGATGTCTTCAATTATAGCATTCGGTTTGCAACTCAAGAGCTTTTTCATATACAAGATTGTTTACCTATATGTCACTCTTTCGTTCACTTGTTCAATTCAGAGGTTCTCAAAGCATCACAGACAAGTCTTGTCTCATTTATTGATTTATCCAACTGCATGGAGTTTAGACAAAATTTCCAGCTCTAGGTGAGTGAAATGTGACGGGAAAAGATACAGATATGGGATACAAATAAGTTCTCTAGAATTTTTTTCTTCAGAGGAACAAGCCCAGAAGCTGTTGATGCTCTCTCTATCCAGACATGCAACTTTGTCTACTTAATTCCCGTTTCCCTTCCAATAGGAAGAATAACAGAAGTTCATCTTTGGAAGAATGTCAGAGTTTGTTGTAGCAATCAAATCCAGAAAGCACACACAGGTAATTGATTCAGTGGGATTCATTAACTTCTCTTTATATATAATAGAACACATGAAAATAAATATACAATATCAATGACTGATTCTTCCAACGTGGTAGAGAGTACAGGCAAACACAAGCAGAGGCGGGAACAGCTTTCAGTTTCAATTAGCAGATTAGCTTGGAACATTTGCACACATTCAGAGCTGAGCCACACCCAACCTCCAAAACTGTTTCAGTTTCCAAACAGTCCCCATTGGCTGACCTGTTACCATGTTTATCCAAACAGTCCCCATTGGCTGACTTAGTTGCTCTGCCTATTCATTGGCTGACCTGTTACCATGTTTATCAAACAGTCCCCACTGGCTGACTTAGTTGCTCTGCCTATTCATTGGCTAACCTTGTTACCATGTCTCTGCCAGTTCATGAATACATTGACATAAAACAAGATCCATGAGTTCAAGTCAACAGCATTCCTTAGAAAGCTAACAACATATTAGTTCAGTTTATCAGACCAATGGAGGGCTCACTAAGACAGAGAACCTTTCCATCTCCTAAACTCTCTTGCCCGTTTTGAAGAAACCCGGCATAGATCATGGCTATTTTCAGATCAGGTTTGGACATGTTGTGAGCCTATTGTCTATAAGTCTACCACTGGCGGAAAACAAGAGCCAGTTGGTTCTTGCTCTTCCTTGCTAAGTACTTCTTAGCAAATCAAACTCCCACTAGTCCAGGGGTGTCAAACTCAAGGCCGGGGGCTGAATTCAGCCCATGGAGTGCTTACATCTGGCCCGCAGAGCCGCCCTGGAAACAGCAAAGGACTGGCCCACAGTGCCTCTGCCAGCAAAAAACAGAGCTTTGTTTTTGCTGGAAAAAGATTGCAGGAGGCCGTCACAGCCGAAAACAGAGCTCGCGAGGGCCACAGGAGACCCTCCTGAGGTCTGTTTTTGCTGGCAGAGGGTTGCAGGAAGCTGTCGCAGCTGAAAATGGAGCTCGGGAGCCCGTTTTCACTGGCCGAGCACTCGGGCCACCACAGGCGCCCCCGACACGAGTGACATTGATCTGGCCATGCCCAACCTGGCCACGCCCACCCTGCCCCCCCCCCGAAGTCAAACACAATGAGGTCCTCAATGAAATTGAGTTTGATATCCCTGCCCTAGTCTGTGCTGCAACATACTCATTCCCCCACTCTTCGTTGTACTAAAAGAGGATTTTTTAAAGCATTTATCTACTTTCCTGTGCTTGACATAATGGCAAACTTCCATGTTCTTCCAAACTGCTAAAGCTGGCAACCGTGCAATTATGAATTGGCACTCCTTTATTGATCATACCAGCATGCCGTTATAATAAGATCCCAGGAGCTGGATATTGGATCCAGCCAAGATTCTCTTCCAACGATGCAAAGACGAAAACAGTGATGCACTGCCATTTCTGAAGCTGCATCCTCTTCATGTTCTGACTTGGCTTCCAAACATGACAAGCCCTCTGTAGTTAAATCAATGATTTCTTTATTAGGAGCACCAGCAGCCTCAGCAAAAAGTCTCTCTCTTTCTCTCCCAGCAGGCTAACAAGTCTGTCCAGCAGGGAGATGAATAGTTGTCTGCCACACCTATTCATCTCTGTCTCCTGCCTTTTATCCCCAGAGCTAGGGTGGGGCTTCGCTAGCAGCGGTGACTCTTTCGACCCAAGGACCGGCCCATAGATTTCCACTGCTCTCCTCTCCTCTGCCTTCTGTACATCCGCACGGCAGGCACTGGACCCAGCTGTTCCTCCTCTTCCTCATCAGCCACCTCCAGACCTGGGGGCTGTTGACTCTCCATCAGAGGGCTGATGGATGGCCCAGGCTCCACCTCTGTCTCTCTCTCTGCCACCTCCACTCCCTCTTACCCTCAAAGTTCTCAGATTGCCTTAATGCTGACCCTGACTCCCACGATACCTCCTCCTCCTCATCTGATTCTGCTGCTGGAGGGGTCGGCGGCCGACAGGCCACAATACTTCTCAGCCATGAATACAAAACCATTATTGTGGGGACCTATCTAAATTGTCTACAATTGGAAGCCAAGTCTTCTTACAACGACATTGTGTGATCTATGGGATGCTCAACTCACAACCATACTGCTACTCCAGCTTTACCTGGAAGGATTCAAGCAACTCGAATGATTGTCATATTAAAAAGAAGTCCCCTGTCACCTTCACCCCATTATAAATTATATGAGCCGAGGTGGCACAGTGGTTAGAGTGCAGTACTGCAGCTACTTCAGCTGACTGCTAGTTCAGTAGATCAGATCTCACTGGCTCAAGGTTAACTCAGCCTTCCATCCTTCCAAGATGGGTAAAATGAGGACCCAGATTGTTGGGGGCAATATGCTAATGCTAATGCAATATGCTAATATGCAATATGCTATATGCTAACTTTGTAAACCGCTTAGAGAGGGCTGTAAAGCACTATGAAGCAGTATAGAAGTCTAAATAATAATAATAATAATAATAATAATAATAATAATAATAATAATAATAATAACAACAACAACAACAACAACAACAACAACAACAATAATAATAATAATAATAATAATAATAATAATAATAATAATACTGCATGAAGGCAAAAATTCAACATGTTACCACCAACAGCAAATGCCGCCTCTGCAATGAGAAAGATGAGACAGTCGACCACCTGATCAGTGGATGCAGCAAAATTTCACAAACTGACTACCTACAACGCCATGACCGTGTTGCTAAGACTGGAAATTGTGCCAGAAGTTTGGATTTGAGTATAGCAAAAACCACTGGGAACATCAGGTTGAGAAAGTTTTAGAGAATGAGAAACTCAAGATCTTGTGGGACTTTAGGATTCAGACTGACAGGCACTTGGTCCACAACACACCTGACATAACAATAGTTGAAAAGAAAAAAGTATGGTTCATTGACATTGCAATACCTGGTGATGCACGGATTGAAGATAAGCAGCAAGAAAAAATCACAAAGTACCGGGACTTACAAATTGAAGTTGAGCGACTGTGGAAAAAGAAACCGTGTGTTTTCCCGATTGTAATTGGAGCCCTTGGAGCAATACCCAAAGGGCTACCCCGCTATTTAGAAATTCTAAAATTGCCAGACTTGAACATTTTGTCTCTACAAAAAACCACCTTACTCGGAACAGCTTACATCCTCCGACGATACCTTAACAGTTCCTAGGTCCTTGGTTAGGACTCGAGCTGCTGAGCTATTAACCAGCCTCAAAGGCTGTGAATCTCACTAAAGATTAAATAATAATAATAATAATAATAATAATAATAATAATAATAATAATAATAATAATAATAATAATAATAATAATAATAATAATAAAAAATTGATTTCTTTCTTGCTGAATTTTGGTTAATTTTTAATGTTAATATTTATCACTTATATGTCTTATGTTGTATTTTTATTATGCTTGTGAGTCTCCCAGAGTTACCTGATAGAGAGCATGTAAATTTAATAAATATAGATAGTCCTCAACTTACAACCACAACTGAACCCCAAAATTTCCATTGCTAAGCAAGGTTGTTAAGTGAGTTTTGCCCCCATTTTACAATCTTTCCAGCCTGGGTTGTTAAATGAATCATTGCTGTTGTTAAATTAGTAATATGGTTATCAAATTCTGTTAAACTGTGCTACTCGGAACATCATATATTTTAAGAAGATACTTGGTTGAGACCTAAGATGCTGGCAGCAACCCGTATCAAGCATTAGCACCAGTCAGTCGAATTTGTGATGCATTTTTGAATGTTCAGTTGACTGAGTTTCATGTTTAAAGAATAAAAGAGATTCAAGGCATAAACACACCACCAAAAAAATAATGTGTGGCTGTTTAAAAGAATGTAGTGTTTTAGAGTATAGATGTTTTTTATTTCTATTAATCACTTAAAGTCCTATATTGCATTGTGCCATATGTTGCTGGACTCAAATGGTATGTTTTATGTTTTCCTAAATTGGTTTTAGATTAGAATCGTATTTCCAAACTCACAAAACTGGTATTTTAAAACATTATTTTTTTTTTAAAAAAAATGCAAATTAGAATGATTCAGGTACCAAAAAAAAATGTTTAGCTTTTAAGTGTATTACCCCTAGGTATGGAAATAGAATGAAATGATAATTCATTCATGACTAGTGAATGAATATCATTAAAGAGAAAATGAATTTGTCTTAATATACAGGCACTATATTCTAGAAAAATGAACTTGTCGGAGCTGCTATCCTTGAGCGTAATTGAATAGAAAAAATACATGCCAAGGAACATATATACTAATAAAGTGAACAAAATGCTGTTCTCAATTCAGAGTAATAATATTCAATGATAATCATCCCATGGGTAAAAATCTATGTTAATAAATAAGTTAATAAGGCTACGTTATTTAAACTATTTCAAATGTGATTTTTTTTTCTTGCAACTTTAGATAAAAGAGATGTTTGTAGCATTACACCAGGCATGTATATTGGTAGGATATTGGCTTGCAAGGTAATCTCTATCAATCTCAGCTTGCATGAGATAGTGTGAACATGAGGTCAAAATGGGTCAAAACGTATTATTGTAGATATCTGATCATTACAAGAGATACTGTATGTGGCACAGATCTGATTAAAGAATAGAATGGAATAGAATAGAATAGAATAGAATAGAATAGAATAGAATAGAATAGAATAGAATAGAATAGAATAGAATAGCAGAGTTGGAAGGGACCTTGGAGGTCTTCTAGTCCAACCCCCTGCTTAGTCAGGAAACCCTACACCACTTCAGACAAATGGTTATCCAACATCTTCTTAAAAACTTCCAGTGTTGGAACATTCACAACTTCTGGAGGCAAGTTAGAAGAGAAGAGAAGAGAAGAGAAGAGAAGAGAAGAGAAGAGAAGAGAAGAGAAGAGAAGAGAAGAGAAGAGAAGAGAAGAGAAGAGAAGAGAAGAGAAGAGAAGAGAAGAGAAGAGAAGAGAAGAGAAGAGAAGAGAAGAGAAGAGAATAACAGAGTTGGAAGGGACCTTGGAGGTCTTCTAGTCCAACCCCTTGCTTAGGCAGGAAACTCTACACCACTTCAGACAAACGGTTATCCAATAGCTTCTTAAAAACTTCCAGTGTTGTAGCATTTACAACTTCTGGAGGCAAGTTGTTCCACTGATTAATTGTTCTCATTGTCAGGAAATTTTCTCCTTAGTTCTAAGTTGCTTCTCTCCTTGATTAATTTCCACCCATTGGTAGCCTACATTGTGTCTGCCATACGATAAATAAATAATAGTCTACATTGTGTTTGTCAGGGGAAAACAATGGGGGAAACGAATAACAGAATAACAGAATTGTTATTGGGGACTTTGGAGGTCTTCTAGTCCAACTCCCTGCCCAGGCAGGAAATGCTATACCATTTCATACAAATGGTTGTCCAATCTCCAGTGTTGGAGCATCCACAACTTCTGGACTTAAGTCGTTCCACTGATTAATTGTTCTAACTATTCTAGTGATTGCAAGTTTATATTAATGACAGGAAACCCTAGAGCAGTGTTTCTCAACCTTGGCCGCTGGATGATGTGTGGACTTCAACTCCCAGAATTCCCCAGCGGCTGGGGAATTCTGGGAGTTGAAGTCCACACATCATCCAGCGGCCAAGGTTGAGAAACACTGCCCTAGAGAAAGTAGATACATTTGTGTACTTTGGTAAAAAAAAAAAATGTTTATGAAAGGCGAAGTAATGGATGTAGAAATATTAAGATATTCAGTTGCTCATCTTGGATAGCTACTAGATAGTTACTAGAAATGAAAAGTACAGACAGTAGCTCTGTTTTCTTCTCTGTTTTGTCCTTTGGCAAAATGTGAATTTTCTGTCAAAAGAAATATTATAAATGCAGTGGAAAGAGGACATTTAAGACCTGTGTGGGCAAGGAGGTCAAGAATGAATAGTTGCCAAATTGCAAAGCAAGTATATATAAAAAATGAATGGGTTGATAGAAGACACGGTTCTTGGCTCAGGTTGGTTGAGGGATTCTAAAAGAAAGGAAATGAAAAGCTTAAGGAACCGAAGACAATGTATAAAATATTATTTGGATGTGATGGGAGCCAAGATATCTTGGGAGAATAAAAAGATGGAATGAACTAGATTTAGGCATTTAAAAAATTGTTATCCTTAGAGCTTTAATTTTTGAGGTTTACTAAAGAAAGAGTAAGGGATGTGGTGGCTCGGTGGCTAAGACGCTGAGCTTGTCGATCAGAAAGGTCAGCAGTTCGATGGTTCGGTGGTTCGAATCCCTAGTGCCACGTAATGGAGTGAGCTCCCGTTACTTGTCCCAGCTTCTGCCAACCTAGCAGTTCAAAAGCACATAAAAAAATGCAAGTAGAAAAATAGAGACCACCTTGGGTGGGAAGGTAATTGCATTCCGTGCACCTTTGGCGTTGAGTCATGCTGATCACATGACTCAGTGCTGTCCAAAGACCAAGATGTCTTTGGACAGCACTGGCTCTTTGGCTTTGTAACAGAGATGAGCACCATCCCCTAGAGTCAGGAACGACTAGCACATATGTGTGAGGGGAACCTTTACCTTTACCTTTTGAAAAAAGAGTGCAGAGAAGAGCAACAAAGATGATTAGGGGACTGGAGTCTAAAACATATAAAGAACGGTTTCTGGAACTGGATATGTCTAGTCTCAAGAAAAGAAGGACTAGGGGTGATGTGATAGCAGTCTTCCAATATCTCTGTTCTGTCCCCGTCTCACACACGCACACAAACCGTCAGCCAGGAGTTAATAAAACCAGCAGTCAGGAATTCCTCTGAGATAACAGAATTAGCAGCAACCCAGTAGCTGCCTGCCAAAGACTTTACTCACAAAGGGAGGTACGATACACCAAAATAAGTCCACAAAGCCAAAGAATTGTCAAGTCCAGTCCATAATAAATCCAAGGAGGGCATATATCGAAGTTCCAGAAACGCAGTATGACTTGCTAGCTTTTCAGTTTTGTCCGTCACAAGGCCTAAATAGCCACCACACCCCCTTTTATCCCCTGTGGGGTGTGATCCAGTGACTCAGCTTAATCTCTGGCACGCCTCCTTCTCTGCTGCGCGCACTTGTCTTTCCAACGCTGTCGGGGATCCAGCCAAGGCTCATCTCAGTCGCTGTCTAACTGCGGCTGCTCGGAAGAGCCTGGATCAAACTCACAGCCTCCTGATTGTGAGACGAGAGCTCCACCTCTAGGCCACCGTGCCACTCAGATAGATGTTCTGCCATTCCTTGAAGGAAATTGAAACATCAGATTACACTAATTACAGTACCACTGGAGACTTCAAGGTAGACCACGTTGGTGATTGATAGGATCCTCCATGGTCATAGGCAGACATACTGCTATGGTTTGATTTGATTGTAAACAGCTGGTGTGGTAATCTCAATCAATTTTATTTTAGAAGGTACTTGGAGCAACAGGGCCCAAGGCTTGGAATATATGATTTTTACAAACAGACAAACAAAAATTCTTATTTTTCCTTCTTCCCACAGTAGAATCAACTGATTGTATGAATTATTTAAGTACCCAGAGTCCTACTCAATTGTTTTGCTGAGACCAAATGTCCCAGTTCATTTGGCAATCAAAATATTGAAAAATAAATGAAGTTCAGCATCACTCACAGCTCTTATTTGCAAGTTGGGGAAGGCAAGAAACAGGAAGTCATTTTTGTTCTGCATCTTCTCCATAGCATAATGCAGGGATCTCCAGTCTTTCCAAGAGGAAAAATATATTGAAATTTCAAGAATGAGTACACTATGTTTAATTCTATCAAGGTGACATTAAGCCAATGTGTGACTCTTTTGAAAAAAGGACACTTCTGTCCTTTTCTGTCTATCAACAGTGGTTGCCTGTGTGAGGATCCAGGTTCAGTGAAATCCTATCGAAGTGTGTGTCACACTTGATCAACAGCTTCTCAGGGTTCCCAGTAACACCCCCAACAAAAGAAGACTCCAAGGTTTGAAGTTCCTCAAAGTTCCATTTTATTAGAGATGTCATATTGGCACATCTGGGAAAACCCAAATCTGAAAGCTTCCAGGTTTTCCCCACCCTCAACAATGCACCGTCCCAACCTGAGATGCCTCCCAGTCACACCCCTCCAGGTGCAGGGCAGCATGTCCTTGACTCCCAGAGAAAGGAATGTTATTATGACTATATATCTCCCCAGCTCCATATAATCCCCCCTCCCAGTTTCCCACAGCACTAAAGGTGCATTTAGTGCTGTGGTGCAATGCAAAAGATGGCTTCCAGGCCTGACACAGCTGGCATTTCTGAAAGCAGGCCTATACTGTAATTGTGTAACCTGTCCTGTTTGAGGATCAAACTGAAGTTTCCCTTTAGAAATCACAGGTATGTACAGATGCACACGTTTCCTCGTGATTGTGAATTCAATTTAACTGATTTTTCTAATACTGGTTTTCTTTTGTAGTTATCTCAATTTTTAGCACAAACGTACAAAATAAAGTGGAGGGATCTCACACTGAGATAACAAGTTCATGTAAATGCTAACAGGTTTGGCTCATTCATGTTGAAGAGATTATAATTGGTCTGTCAGTATTAAACATTTCTTTTCACAAATGATAGGGAAGCCTACTCAATTAGCACAGTGCAAGGAACGTGGCAGGTCCTGTGAAGGATGCAACAATACAACATGGCACTATTCTGCCTTAGGAAACCTTTCTTACTAAGTGCCAAAATCATCTACAAATCACACATGATTTTCTTTATGCTTTGCTGGTGTTAAAAGGATTTGATGGCCTGGTCATTCTTGTATAAAATAAAGAAGTGTATTCTTTGCCTATCATTTTTCAGCAACAATTTCATTTTCATTAAATAGTGTTCTTGGTGCCCTGGCACACACAAAAATTATGTGCTCTTTCTAAGAGTATGTTCTCTAAATTACAGTCACTAAATCCTGAATATTTGCCCAAACTTCTTTTCATCGGGCAGCAGTTTCATTGGTAACCATTACTTATAGGAAAAAATGAATGGTTATACGATGCATTCGAAACCATCATTCATAATCTAAATTCTCTTCTTCTTCCTCTTCCTCTTCTTCTTCCTTCTCCTTCTCCTCCTCCCCTCCTCCTCCTCTTCCTCTTCCTCTTCTTCTTCTTCTTCTTCTTCTTCCTCTTCCTCTTCCTCTTCTTCTTCCTCTTCCTCTTCCTCTTCCTCTTCTTCCTCCAAAGTCCCATTAGGATATGTTAGATAAATTTGGTGGATAAAAACAATGCCCCAGATTTTATTAAACAGACATTCTCTTACAAGGTTAACCAGGGCAATAGCAGTCTTCAATCTATTAGGCTTTGTTTTGCTTGCTTCAAATAAACTATTTCATGTTTTCAGTTTGCAAATCACAATGTGGAAAAAGTTTTGGACATGATAAAAGGAGGAAAAATAGAGACCTTTCAAAATTGGGCCAAAGGACTGTATCTTGCCCCTCAATCTTGCTGACATCTTATAATTGTCCTGTGCTTCAATGTGTCAGAATCCAGGGGAGAACGAACTGTCTGTCAAAGTAGTATAAAAAATTACTAGCTATGCCTTTGTTAGGCCCACTCTAAAATTCTAGGTCTTCAGTCAATAAAAAGGCAGCAAATTGCTGTGGGGAATAATATCTGCTTCATGGCTCAAAAAGAGAATGCAAGATTAAACAGGAAAACTGCTTTCACAACAGTTCAAAAATAAGTACATTTTAAAAGTGAGTCATCAGATTTTAGCAAGTCTTCAGAAAATACCGCTTCACATACTGTTCGTTCTTTGCTAAGATCCAGCTCAAGAAAGATGCTGCTAATTTTTTTCTCCAAACTCCTTCCCTATGCAATTGTAAACTCTAATTATAAACCAAAATTGTCACGAGGTGGCAAAACGTGAGCTATAAATACTGATTGCAAAGATCTGGGAATGAGAATTGTGTCTCGGTAAACTTGGACTGGTCTATTTTAAAAAAAAAAAAAACAGCAAAAACATTTACAATCCCAACATCTTAAGAAACGGAACAGACATAAACCAAGTGGTGTAGGGTTTACTGCCTGGGCAGGGGGTTGGACTAGAAGACCTCCAAGGTCCCTTCCAACTCTGTTATTCTATTCTATTCTATTCTATTCTATTCTATTCTATTCTATTCTATTCTATTCTATTCTATTCTATTCTATTCTAAACAGAGATTTGAATGTCTTTTCCTTTTATGCATTTGTTTGTTTTTGTCCTGTCAAGATCAATTCTGTTTATTTTCTTCTTCTTCTTTTTTTAAAAAAAAACATAGCTTAAGATTGTTCTCAAAAATAAAAATAGGTTGACTTTATAGCAAATGTAATTGCTGCAGTAATTAATTGGAAAGCCGGTCTGCAAATGATTATTATGAAAGACCTAAATATTGTGTAGGCCTTGACAATACTATAAATAAAGCTCCTTGAAACCATTTCATAGTGTTTAAACAAATGGAAATATTCATATAAATGTAGTGATAATAACTACGTATGTAACTAAGCACATTTTCAGATTCGCCTGATTCACCAGTTGCGTCCCTTTCTGGACCGGACACCTTGCGCACGGTCACTCATGCCCTCGTCACCTCCCGTCTGGACTACTGTAATGCTCTCTACATGGGGCTCCCTTTGAAGAGCACTCGGAGGCTCCAACTGGTCCAGAATGCGGCCGTGCGGGTGATTATGGGAACAACATGGCGCACCATGTAACACCTCTCCTGCACGAGCTGCACTGGCTCCCGGTGGTCTTCCGGGTGCGATTCAAGGTACTGGTTACCACCTTTAAAGCGCTCCATGGCTTAGGACCTGGGTACGTAGGAGATCGCCTTCTGCCACCGATTGCCTCCCACCGGCCAATACGCTCCCATAGAGAAGGACTCCTCAGGGTGCCGTCGGTCAAACAATGTCGACTGGCGACACCCAGGGGGACAGCCTTCTCTGTGGGGGCACCTGCCCTCTGGAATGAACTGCCCCCGGAGATTCGCATGATCCCCGACCTATGTACCTTTCGCCGTGCCCTTACGACTCTATTGTTTCAACAGGCTGGGCTGGCTTAGAAAATGAATTTTAATTGTGTGTTTGTAGTTTTTTAATATAAGGGCCAAATTTTTAATATATTTTAAACTGTTTTTAAATTTTATGGGTATATGTTGTTTTAGTATGGCTGTTCACTGCCCTGAGTCCTTCGGGAGGAGGGCGGTATAAAAATTTAAATAAATAAATAAATAAATAAATAAATAAATAAATAAATAAATAAATAAATAAATAAATAAATAAATAAATAAAGAAAGAAAGAAAGAAAGAAAGAAAGAAAGAAAGAAAGAAAGAAATTTTACACAATGGATTTGCATCGGTTTAAAAGGGTCAGATCTGACCTCTTAACATTAGCTATGTTATGAGCCGTGGTACTGGTTAGAATGTAGTATTGCAGGCTAATTCTGCTGACTGCCAGAGGTTCGATGCTCACCGGCTCAAAGTTGACTCAGCCTTCCATCCTTCCATGGTCAATAAAATGAGGACCTAGATTGTTGGGGGGCAATAGGCTGACTCTGTAAATCGGTTAGAGAGGGCTGTAAAGCACTGTGAAGCGGAATATGAGTCTAAATCCTATTGCTATTTAAACCCATTCAATCTGGAGATCAAAAGAAGATGACTTAAAACTGCACAAATATGACATTTCTTTTGTCCTGCAGTAGAGCATTTTAATATTGGCAGTGTTGTGGCTCCGTCCTCCAAGCCTATCTTATCGGAGGAAGAAGGATCCAAACATGAAGGAGAGGAGACGGCCAGGCCTCCCTCTCCAGGACTCTCCTCTCTGGCAATGCCTCAGGTGTCTCCCGAAGGAGAAGAGATTGGCCAGGAGCCAGGTGTTTCCGAGCTGTCGGATAGTGATGAAGAAACATTGTGGTTGGACCCACGCCAGCTTCGGAGAGACAAGCGTGCGCAGCAGAAAAGGAGGCGTGCCAGAGATTAAGCTGAGTCACTGGACCACACCCCACAGGCTATAAAAGGGAGTGTGGTGGCCATTCAGACTCTGTGACGGACAAAGCTAATCTCTGGCGAGTCACTTTGCACCTTTGGACACAATGCCTATTTGCTGTGGATTTAATTACAAACTGGACTATTCAAATTGTGTGTATTTTTGTCTGTGTTATTGGAGTAAAAGTTCTTGGCAGGCAGCTACAGAGTTGCTGCCAAGTTCCTTATCACTGACGTTGAGTGTTTGAAGAGTTTATTTAACCCTCGACTGGCTGGTTGGGTGCGTGTGTGGGACGGGGACAGAACAGGCAGTAGCTGTTGCCTCATGCCACTGTTTGGTTTTTATTTCACAGGCGGTGGTAGGATTCAAGTAATTTAACAACCAGTTCTCTGCCCTAATGATTTCTTCCAATAACCAGTTTGCCAAACTGCTCAGAAAGTTAACAACTGGTTCTCCCGAAGTGGTGCGAATTGGCTGAATCCCACCACTGTTCACAGGATCTTTGCAGTGAAAAGAGGAATGGGGGTTTGATGGCTCAGCAGCTCCCCCTTGTAGCAATCTTATAATGTGGGGGAAAATATGGGTTAGAAGAATGTGTACTGCAGGGGTGGGTTCTAAATTTTTTACTACCAGTTCTGTGGGTGTGGCTTATTCTGTGGGTGTGGCTTGGAGGTCATGTGACTAGGTGGGCATGGCTAGCTGGTCAGAGTCATTTCTGGAAGGTCCTAGCACTTACGACCAGTCCTCGCACTTACGACCCGACTCATTTGTTTGCTTTTAACACTGATCAGCTGTAGGACGGCCCTTTGAAGCCCCGCGGCAAGAGTTTAAACAGTTTTTTTCCCTCTAGTCATCAGCTGGGACTCAGGAGGCAGCAATAGATTGGGGGTGGGACCAAATAAACGGTAAGAATAACGTGGGTGGGGGGAACGGTGGGGAGGAGAAGTGGTTCGGTGACGTCATATCGTCACCACTACCGGCTCAGCCGAACCGGACCGAACCGGGAGGAACCCACCACTGGTGTACTGATGCCTTTTTTTTTTCCCCTTTTGTAGAAAGGAGGGTGGATATGAAATGAACTGTTATTCCAGAATTGCAACAGGATTTAGATCAATGCCTATTAGTCTGTTAGAGAGAACACTGACTGGCTCGTGGCATTTTCGGTGTTTCAAAATCAACAGAAGTAAACACAATTACAATCTAGCTTGAAGCTCCTTCTGGTGAGTGATTGCAGAAAAGGCAGAGCCTGGAAAGTAACTACAAGGGCCATCAATTTGTCTTCAGTGCTGAATTAAAAGTATTTCTACAAGCATAGCTAAATTTCATTTTTCAAAAAAATGCTGTTTTGATTGCTTTTTCCTACGTATACTTTCTCACCGGATTTCATTAAAATATCACACCCATTTTTCAGAACTTATCCCAGGGATATAGGAATTCCCATTCGCCTAGAACAGTAATGGCTAACCTTTTTCCCATCATGTGCCTGGAGAGGGGGGGCGGGGGAGGGTCGCGCGTGCACGTGCCCACGCGCATGTGTGCGCAACCCCCTTCCCCTCCCCCCCCGCTCCTGGCACATGATGGCCTAGTAGGCCCGTTTTTCTTTCTTACCTGGTTCCAGATCCTCTCTGTGTATCTGGGAACGGCGAAAACAGCCTTTCCCACTTCCTTGGAGGCCCTACGGAGGCTGAAAAAGCCCATTTCCCAACTCTTGGTGGGACAGGAAGTGACATTTTTTGCTGTCCCCAGCCTCCAGAACCTCTCTAGGAGTCTCTAGGAGCCTCTCTAGGAGTCTCTAGGAGCATCTGTAGGAATCTCTGGAGGCTGGGGACAGGAAAAAAACGTCACTTCCTGTCCCACCGGGAGTGGGAAAATGGGCCCTTTGAACCTCCGTAGGGCCTCCAAGGGGGTGGGAAAGGCTGTTTTCGCCGTTCCCAGATACACAGAGAGGATCTGGAACCAGGTAAGGAAAAAAACAGGCCTTTCCCACCCAAGCCCTCCAGAGGCAGGAAACAGCCTGTTTCCCTACTTCTGGTGGGCCCAGAAGGCCCGAAAATCAGCTGGCTGGCGCGCGCATGCGCCCCAGAGCTGAGCTGGCGTGCCCACTAATATGGCTCCGCGTGCCACCTGTGGCACGCATGCCATAGGTTCGCCATCACGGGCCTAGAATTTATCCTTAATATCAATAGAGTCGTACAGAAACACAGAAAAAGTTCAGCATCACAATCTAAATATGAATGTCTTTTCTCGTTCTGTTTTTTTTTTTTTTTGCCGGTGCATAAAAGAGTTTTCTTTTTCTAAAGAGATGAGCTGTCTTATCTTTTTAAGATGATCATCAGCCTGGGTTTTATGAAGCCTACTGAATAATTGAAGATACAACGTCAGAAAATTCCATGTTTGGCTTAGAAATTGTCTCAGAAGAGAATGCAAATAATGCTCCTTCTTTGTATGCATGCTCAAATAAAAAGAGCATCAATTTTCTTTTCCTTCCCCCACCCCCCTTTCCCACCCTGTTATTGGCAACTGGGGAAAGTTCAGCTTGCCTAGATTTAATTGCAAAATGTGTGCTGATTTTCTTGTCTCTCTTCAGTGTATGATTAAAGTAAGAAAGCAAGCTCTAGCAGCAGGCACTTTACTTTTTACTTTTATTTAATTTGTATACCGCCCTACTCCCAAAGGACTCAGGGCGGTGAACAGCCAACAATAAAATACATACATACAAAATTAAAAAAAACAGACTAAAATCGAATTAAATAATTTGGCCCAGACAGATTAAAACCCCAATCAATTTAAAACAGATTTAAACTTTGAAAATTAAAAGATATTAAAAAGATTAAAATATTAAAATTGTTTAAAAATTGTTTAAAAAGAGGGAGAAAGTTAGGCCAGGCCTGCCTGGTGAAATAAAAAGGTCTTAAGAGCGCGGCAGAAGGTGCGCAGATCCGGGATCCTCCGTATCTCCGGGGGGAGCTCGTTCCAGATAGTAGGTACCCCCACAGAGAAGGCTTTCCCCCTGGGGGCCGCCAGTCGACATTGTTTGGCCGACGGCACCCGGAGGAGCCCCTCTCTATGAGAGCGTACCAGCCGGTGGGAGGCTATTGGTAGTAGTAGGCGGTCCCACAAGTACCCAGGTCCTGAGCCATGGAGCGCTTTAAAGGTGGTAACCAAAACCTTGAAGTGCACCAGGAAGACCACTGGGAGCCAGTGCAGCTCGCGCAGGAGGGGTGTTACATGGGAACACCATGTCGCTCCCATTACCACCCACGCGGCTGCACTCTGCGCCAGTTGGAGCCTCCGGATGCTCCTCAAGGGGAGCCCCATGTAGAGAGCGTTACAATAGTCCAGGCGGGAGGTGACGAGGGCATGAGTGACCGTGCATAAGGAGTCCCGATCCAGAAAGGGACGCAACTGGCGAATCAGGCAAACCTGATGAAAAATCCTCCCGGTCACGGCCGTCAAGTGCTCTTCTAAAGACAGCTGTGAATCCAGGAGGATGCCCAAGTTGCGCGCCCAATAGTCAGTGATGGCACCAACTGACTATATCGGGACGTCGGAAACCACAGCCACTCGGTCTTGGATGGGTTGAGCCTGAGCCTATTCCTCCCCATCCAGATCCGCACGGCCTCCAGGCACCGGGACATCACTTCAAGAGCATCGTTGGGGTGGTCTGGGGTGGAGATGTACAGTGCCTCTGAGTCCCAATATCAGCTCCAAACTTCCTGAATATGAAGTTAAAGCTTGCGAAGTTATTCTGAAGCCCAGAAAAGGAAGGAAGGAAAGTGCAATGCAATAGGGTCAAGCTATTTTCTAAAACACCTGTAGGCCAGGCAAGGAATGATGGATGGAAACTGAACAAGGAGAGATTTAACCTGGAAATAAGGAGACATTTTCTGACAGTGAGAACCATCAACCAGTGGAACAGAAGTTGCCTTCAGAAGTTGTGGGAGCTTCATCACTTGAGACTTTCAAGAAGAGATTGGACTGCCATTTGGCAGAAACGATGTAGGGTTTCCTGCTTGGGTGGGGGGTTGGACTAGATGACCTACAAGGTCCCTTCCAACTATGTTAATCTGTAAAAAAAAAATCTGTAGAGCTATCAAGAGTAGCTGAAGAGTAGCTGAAGAGTATGAAGACTATTCATATCAGCAAGTGTCATAACATACATCATCATCTTTTAATGACCCCATAGTTCCTTGCAGGGTGGAGTCTGGGAAACTGAATGGAGTTGAGTGTTTACTGGCCGGATGCCCTTCCTGTCACCAATGCAGAGTTATATTCAGCAGACATACTGTAATAGCAACATGCCCTGAGAGAGAAATATCTGCCTCTACCTAGGATCGAACTCACAGCCTCCTGATTGTGAGACGAGAGCTCCACCTCTCAGCCACCGCACCACTCTAGTGTCATGACATACCTGAGGTTTCAGGAATACCATTTTTGGCATCTGCACCTTCTTCTAAAGCATTGTGAACTGTAGAGCATTTGATTATCGATCCCAAACCCGAGTGAGAGCACGTTAGTCTTAATCCTGCCTTATTTTCCATCATTTTTTTTTCCAAAATGCACAGCTGTGTTTCTCTTCTGTTTTGGAACACCTGGCTAGAGTTCTGAAAACCAGCAATTAGGGATAAAGATAAATAATCTGAAGCTGGATCCAGATTGAGGCTCCTTTACCCAGATGCTATTGTACATACCATATTTTTCGGAGTATAAGACGCACCTTTCTGCCCCCCCCTAAATTTTATACACCGAATGTAGCCCTGCCCACCCACTGGCCCCCACCCTTTGGCCTCTGCCTCCCAGCAGTTTACCTCCTTGCATCAAGCAGCAAGAAGAAACAGCCCATTTCAGCTTCAGCACAGCCTAATTAGCACAAGTTGATTGTTAGATCGGCCTCCCGACTCTCAGCTGTTTTGCTCTCAGCTGTTTTGCGCGGGCCTCTGCTGCTTGCTGCAAGGAGGTAAATAGCTGGAGCAGATTTTTTTTCTTCCTTGTGCTAATCAAGCTATGCTGAAAACGAAAATGAAAGTAAAGCAGGCTGTTTGCTGTTTGCTGCAACGAGGCAAAATTGCTGGGAGGCAGAGGCAGATTTCTTTTTCTTCTTTTCCTCACCAAAAAAGATAGGTGCATCTTATAGTCCGAAAAATACGATATTATGCTTGATTCAATACATATCTTGATATGTGACCATTCCATATACCGCCATCTTTTCTCATTACACTTAACAAAATTAAGGCATTGGCTTTCTGAAGGCCTTGAGCATCTTAATCAATTACGAGCACTGAATTAGAGAAGCTACAGTAACTAGATACAAGCAGCAGTCCAAACTTTCTTCTGAATACTGCACAAGTCCTTCATAAATCCTAAAATAAGGCCTGTCATGTTGTTGTTGTTAGCTGCGAAGTCATGTCCGACCCATCACGACCCCATGGACAATGTTCCTCCAGGCCTTCCTGTCCTCTACCATCCTCTGGAGTTCATTTAAGCTCATGCCTACTGCTTCAGTGACTCCATCCAGCCACCTCATTCTCTGCCGTCCCCTTCTTCTTTTGCCCTCAATCGTTCCCAGCATTAGGCTCTTCTCCACTGAGTCCTTCCTTCTCATTAGGTGGCCAAAGTATTTGAGTTTTATCTTCAGGATCTGGCCTTCTAAAGAGCAGTCAGGGTTGATCTCCTCTAGGACTGACCGGTTGGATCACTTTGCAGTCCAAGGGACTCGCAGGAGTCTTCTCCAGCACCAGAGTTCAAAGGCCTCAATTCTTTGGCGCTCAGCCTTTCTTATGGTCCAACTTTCACAGCCAGACATTGCAACTGGGAAAATCTTAATATAATTATCCCTTTCTTTGGACAATCTGCATTTTGGAACCTCTTAGGTTCTAGATTTAGCTCTTAAATTAAGTTAAGATTTAATTTAGGTCTTAAATTAAATTTAGGTCTTAAAAAACCAGTTGCAATGTTAGCTACCTCTACTGTACAAATGTATAGATTAGTAATACTAGTTTTCTTGATCTTGGCAACTTTAAGACACATGGATTTCAACTCCCAGAATTTGGGGACTAGAAATCCACACATCTCGAATTTTCCAAGGTTAAGAAACACTGATCTAGATGATTACCTGAGTTTTCACTTGTAGAATGTATGGGTATAAAGGACTCTATGAATTGTCTCATATATCAACCCTCCTTCTGAAGGAATCCATGTTCAGTTCCATCCTAACATTAGAAACTTGAAGGATCTTGTTCTGGAAGAAAAGCATTCTTAGTGATATTCAAAGATGGGCTGCAATTAGAGCCATTGAAATAAAATAAAAATGTGCTTTAGTTCATGTGAAAAGATAGCATCCAAAAAACAGAAGGAACAAAATGATTTTAAAACAAACACCAAAGACTTCCTTATTAGGGTTAATACCAGAATGTGTTTTAATACAAAAAAATAAAAAATAAAAATGTATTTGTTCAATTATAGTACCTGGGACCCAAGACACAGAAGGATTTTCAACCCAAAGTTTGACATCTGTGGTTATAAGAGAAGCTACTTTATGTCATGGAAACTTTGCCATAATTCCTACCATTTGGTTCCAAAACAAACTGCCAATAAGCAGCATACTAACAGGAGTAGCATAGCTGCAATGGACTCTTTCTTTCTAGTTTCTGCAAGCCCATCAAAACCTGGCCACAAACTCATCAGTCATTAAAAAAGAAATTATCCAGGTCCATGACAAATTTAGAGTGAAATCTGAAGTCCTGGTAAATGATGATGATTTGATTCTAAATAAACCCAGAGAACAAATGTTATGAAACAAAGGAGTAGATGAAGAATAAATGGGGAAAAAAATCAGATCACTTGCATTTAGTTTTTGTTGTGAATTGTTTTATCGTGATTTTCCAATTGGTTTTGGTTTTCCATGTAACAGATCATTTAAAGTGACTGTAGCAACTCATCTAAAATTCACAGTAAACATACAGATGTATGTATCTATAAAAAATAATAATGCAAATGAAGTAAAATCCAGTGATTGAGTTCTTGTTGTTTTTTTAAGAAGTCTTTGAAGTCTGAAAAATAGCTAATATGGACTTGGGTACACAAAAGCCAATTACTGTCTTCACTTCCATGTTTTGGAAAACATGGGTACCACCCAAAAGAAATTCACATTAACTTGTACACGCTAAGAACCACGGTGAGTTCCAACACAGTTTTTTCCCAATATAATAAAACTTAATGCATTCAGTTTAGTAGACCCTGGTAATCATGGACAACATTAACGTCCCTAATTCTTGACTTTAATTGATTGGTTGAATTTGGTTACTTATTTTCTGAGTTTTTACTGTTTTGATTGTTTTCTAATTTTAGAATTGTAAGCTGCCTAGAGTCACTTGGTTGAATGAATGAATGAATGAATGAATGAATGAATGAATGAATGAACGAACGAATGAATACAGGAAGGGAGGGAGGAAGGAAGGAAGGAAGGAAGGAAGGAAGGAAGGAAGGAAGGAAGGAAGGAAGGAAGGAAGGAAGGATACTTCTTCGACCTTGTCCTCATTAGATCAGGGGTTTATCTATTTAACAGTAACAGAGTTGGAAGGGACCTTGGAGGTCATCAAGTCCAACCCCCTGCTCATGCAGGAGACCTGTGCTAGGGATTTGAACTGCCAAACTGCCGACCTTTCTGATTGACAAGCTCAGTGTCTTAGCCACTGAGCCACCTAGTCAATTTAATTATTTAATCAAGATATCACGCACAGTCAGAATAACTAACACAGAGGTGTTAAGTGGCATAAAACCAGACACATCACTAGAAGCTAAAATCATAAGATTACATCGGATTTACTTTGGCTATGTCATGTGTGCAAATTCATTGGAGAAAGTAAGGATGCTAAGAATGGTTAGTGGAAAAAGAAGAAGGAGCAAGAAAAGTACACACAGGTTTGATATCATCAAAATGAACATCCAACAATGGAAAAGATGAACATCCAACAATTGTAAGAAGTTTGACAGGGTGGCATGGAGAGCACTATTCTGAGCTAGGCTTCCTGATATAGTAAAAAGCACACAATTAGTCCCAAAACCCTTTTTTTTATTATTTTAACGGCTGTGGAATTCCATTCATTCACAGCACGTGCTGAATCACCAAGCGTTTATAAATAGTCCAACAGAAGTCTGCCACAGTCCTTTGGATAAGGCTGGTAAACACCCACCTTTATCTTCTTTGACACGCTGCTAAAGACCTAATTGGCAATTATCTTGGCAAGGCCACACAGAAACACAGAGTCAAAAACAGAGCTTCAAAATACAAACCGACACCATCCACAACGTTGCTTCCTGCAAAGACCCACGTGCCTTTGCTCTTCCTTTATGTCTTATGGGAGGGGCCAATCATCTCCAAGCCTTACTCCCGAGTCGTCCCTTTTGTTTTAACTGTTTTTGTCTTCTGGCAGCTCTGCGCATGTGCGCACTAGGAACAGGATCCCCCTGTTCCTCTGCCTCTCTGATATCTGACTCTGGAGGCTCTGCACATAACTCCCAGATGGCCCTGGCCCCATCTCTTCCTCCAATGCAGAGCCCTCGTCCGAACCTTCTCCACACTCCAGGACTGGCCCATGTTCCTCCCCAGGCTCATCACTGTCTGACTGTTGCCAGCTCCGCAGGCTGCTGGAGGACCACAACAAGCACTTGCTTATAAATCCAGGTTGTCAAACTCCCAGCCCACGGGCCAGATGCATCACACACTGGCCATGTCCACACCCAGTTTAGTAAAGTGGAAAAATGTCCCGCTACGTCATGTGAGGCCGTCGTTTGACACCCCTGCTATAAAGTCACCAAGTGTTGGACAAGACTGAATGGTTAAAACAACAATTACTGCACATTGGACCATTTACCATTTATTGATGCTGATGAAATAAATTGACAGATGTCAAGATGGTTTCTGTTCTGCAATGGTACAATTGAAGCATCCCCCTCCCTTTTTTTTTTTTAATGCGTGTCATGTATGCAACTGACAAAAAAAGTGGACCAGGTTTTGATTGCACTGTCCCAGTTGCCATCTTGACTTGTTAATACACCCCTGACAGCATTCCATATACCTGTCTAGCCACCAAACTAAATCCCATCACAGAACCGCCATATTTAATCCTAAAAGCTGAAAAACCAGTTTATTACCCACTTGGAAGGCCGATAGTATGAATCACTACTACAATTATTACTTACTTGTACCTCCAGGTTTTCTTTAAATTGCATTTGAGCAGATCCGACCTCAGCTCCCTTTGCCTGGCAAGGTTTAGGAATGCAATCCTAGTTCAGCTAATCAAATGCTTCACCTGATGCATTTTCTGCCTGAAGGAAGCAGACTGCCTTGAAGAAATATAGGCAATAAGCTTGCACTTATCTTTTGAAATAGGACGTTTAGAACAGGCAGGATTAAGTGCTTTGGTAGAGAAAACAACTGTATCTTTGTTCAGACTTCCATAGCTTCATTCTAAGCTGTTCCTGTCTGTCCTATTTTAAAGTGTGTGTGTGTGTGTGTGTGTGTGTGTGTGTGTGTGTGTGTGTGTGTGTGTAAACTTTATATATATAAAGTGTTTTTCTATCGAGGCACCTGGTCTACCCCAGCATGTGGGAGGGAGCATACTGCTTCCCTTCTGCCTTTCAGCTCCAATCCAGGAGCCCTCAAGCAGTCGCATTCACGACAAACCGTTTTATACCAAATTTATATTTCGCTGATGAAGAAATAAAGGGAGACTAGTATAGATCTATTTCAAGCTATTTAGCTCTCATCAGGAAGACTTGTGGTTTAGAGGTTAATACAACTGCCTAATATGCAGGCAGCCCAAGTTCGAATCCGAGTAAGGGTATGGCTAGCTGATGAGAGCTAAATAGCTTGAAATAGATCTATACTAGTCTCCCTTTATTTCTTTATCAGCAAATATAAATTTGGTATAAAATGGTTTGTCGTGAATGCAACTGCTTGAGGGCTCCTGGATTGGAGCTGAAAGGCGAAAGGGATGCAGTATGCTCTCTCCCATATTGGGGTAGATCAGGTGCTTCGATAGAAAAACACTTTAAAAAGATAGAGATAGAGATAGAGATATATATTGCAAACACTGCTGAATGCAAAAAAGACATCCCCTTTTTATTAGCTATGCTAAAATGAAGTGTTAGTGAATCAGTGCAAATCAGAGGTGGTATTCAGCCAGTTCATACCAGTTTAGGTGAACCGGTAGCGGAGATCACAGGTGGGCCTGCCCACTTGCCCCAGCTGTATGCTATCCTATTTAGGCATGGTTTTGAGACTAGGCGCATGTGTGAAAGGTATGTGCATGAGTAAAGCACATGCGTGGATGGCCGGGCTTATGTGTGGAAGGTGCACATGCGCATGAAGCGAGCATGCACGCACGCGGTGAACCAGTGGCAACAAAATGTAAAACCCACCGCCGGTGCAAATGGTTTTGTAAAGTCTCTTGGAAAGTCAGAAAATTATCAGAGGTTCAAGAAGGATAGGATACTATAATTTTTAGCATATTTTTGTAAGTGCTATTTATACTAAAGTTAAAAAGTTATAAAGAGAAATTTTAACACAGATGGTAACACACAACGTTATTTGGAAACTACAGGAGTAAAATTTTACTTATGTTAGTCTCCCTCATGAAGGTGTGTGTTGACATTGTGTTCCGCATATTAACATTTTTATGTGGCAATGGTGTTGATGCTGTCTCGGACAATCTGTCCACAGTCTCTGCCCAAGCATGAAATACTATTAGATAAATAATTAGATTACTAAGTCCTTATTTTGCCAGAGAAAGCTAAGTGTCTTAGCAGTGGTGAAATGTAAAATTTGTTACTACCGGATCTGTGGGCATGTCTTGGTGGTGGAGGTAATGTGACTGGGTGGGCGTGGCCAACTTTTTTTTTTTTTTACTTTTAAAAGCATTTTTCTACAACCTCTTCAGCCGAAAGCTGAACCATAAGGAAGGCTGAGCGCCAAAGAATGGAAGGCTTTGAACTATGGTGCTGGAGAAGACTCCTGCAAGTCCCTTGGACTGCAAGGCGATCCAACCGGTCAGTCCTAGAGGAGATCAACCTGGACTGCTCTTTAGAAGGCCAGATCCTGAAGAGGAAACTCAAATCCTTTGGCCACCTAATGAGAAGGAAGGACTCCCTGGAGAAGAGCCTAGTGCTGGGAACGATTATAGGGCAAAAGAAGAAGGGGATGACAGAGAACGAGGTGGCTGGATGGAGTCACTGAAGCAGTCGGCATGAGCTTAAATGGTCTCTGGGGGATGGTAGAGGACAGGAAGGCCTGGAGGAAAGTTGTCCATGGGGTCGCGATGGGTCGGACACAACTTCACAACTAACAACAACATAGTAGGAGATTGATTGAGAGGAATTGACCCAGAGCACAGAGATTATTCACAAGAACAACAACAACAACAAAAGCTTAGGGAACAAGAATCTCCTCCCAATGCAAACGATACTGAATCCTGCGGTCCACCAAGTGGTGGAGCAAATCTCCAAGGTGTCAAGAGAATGAGTATTTAAAAGTTAGTTTTACATTGGTGGAGATAGGAAATACTATAAACAATAGTATTTGCGAGGAATCTGGCAAAGACACTGTCCTCAATGTCACATAAACAGAGCAAATAAAACTTTTAAGACTGAGCACTTGAAAAGTCTTCTCCAGAATGTAAAGCAGGAGAAAATATTAAACTCTTGCTAAAAGTGGCTTGGAAATAGCCACTTATTACACGTTTACAGATTAACAGAATTGGAAGGGAACTTGTAGGTCATATATTCCAACCTAAGCAGGAGACCCTACACCATTTCTGACAAATGGCAGTCCAATCTCTTCTTGAAAGTCTCAAGTGATGGAGCTCCCACAACTTCCGAAGGCAACTTCTGTTCCATGGGTTGATTGTTCTCACTGTCAGAAAGTTCCTCCTTATTTCTAGGTTGAATCTCTGCTTGGTCAATTTCCATCCATTATTCCTTGTCTGGCCTTCAGGTGCTTTGTAAAATAGCTTGACCCCCTCCTCTCTGTGGCAGCCCCTCAAATATTGGAAGACTGCTATCATGTCTCCCCTGGTCCTTCTCTTCTCTTCGCTAGACTAGCCATGCCCAGTTCCTGTAACCGTTCTTCATATGTTTTAGTCTCCAGTCCCTTAATCATCCTGGTTGCTCTTCTCTTCACTCTTTCTAGAGTCTCAACATCTGTTTTACAGTGCAGTGACCAAAACCAGATGCAGTATTCTAAGTGTGGTCTTACTAAGGCTTTATAGAGTGCTATTAGTACCTCACTTGATCTTGTTTGACAAAACTCCCCACTTTGTGATTATTCAGAACTGGTTTTTATCAGGGGTGAAATGCTCCCAGTTTGGACCGGATCGCCCGATCTGGTAGCGATGGCAGCAGGTGGTTTGGAGAACCGGTAGCAAAAATCCCTGCCCCCACCCCGCCCAGCTGAGCTGCACAATCATCAGAGGCTTTTTTTTATATATTTTTAAAAGCATGTTTTCTACAACCTCTTTGGCCGAAAAAAATGCTTTTAAAAGTAAAAAAAAAGCCTCTGATGATCAGGCAAGTCAGCTGCGATCGTCAGAAGCTTTTGAAAGAAAAACAAGCCTCTGATGATCCCAGCTGAGTTGCCTGATCATCAGAGGCTTTTAAAAACATTTTTTTACAACCTCTTCGGCTGAAGAGGTTGTAGAAAAAATGGTTTTAAAAGTAAAAAAAAAAAAAGTTGGCCACGCCCACCCAGTCACATTACCCCCCCCCACTAAGCCACGCTCTCAGAACCGGTAGTAACAAATTTTACATTTCACCACTGGTTTTTATCCATAGTGGATCTTAAAAGGTCCTTAAAAGGACTGTGGGGTTGTGTGTGAAGCCAGGAGATCCTCGCGGATGTCTGGCTACCAGTCTGTCTGTTACTCATTTAGCACCATCCAGGAGGCACGTGTGACTTAAGGATTGCCACGGACTCGAGTAACTTTGCCTCCAAAATGTTATTTCTGTTTTCCTTTTAGGTTTTCTTACTGCTTTTTTATTGTTTTAATTGTTTTTAACCTGTAAAAATGAAGTGTTTTAATACTGTGTGTGACCAGCCATACGCTAAATAAATAAATATCCATAGTGGATGAATGACTCATCCCAGAGACAGCTGAACTTCAAACGGGAAAGTTGCATATGAACTTATTACCAGCCTTCATCCTAAAGAATGAAGGAGAAATGCAAATCGTAGGCCAAACATTCATCACACCCCTGGTTCATGTGATATATTTGCGTGGATAACTGACCTCTTCTCATACAATTTCCAACAAATAAAATGAAAATCAATCCAAAGCATCTGGGGACAACTGTGAGCTTCTGCAAGGAAGGACCTCAATCCCCTCCATTTACACACATACACACACACACAAATCAGCCAATTGTTCCTTTCCTGAGAAGCTTCCTTTGTGCTAACAACTGAGCTGTAACATCATAGGCAAGGTAATTTATCTAGATTAAATGGTCAGTAACTGCCGCATTAGAAAAACAATTCACCTCTTATGCTGCCAACCAATTTAGACCAAATGCAAATAAACTGAGATTAGCTACGGCCACTGGCACAATCGAGATGCAAAACAGGCATATTAACTGGAACGTGACACGGTAGCATCGTCGTAAAATCCTGATATATCTCCAAGTGAGAGTGGCTGGTAGATAGAATATCATGATCTAGACTATCATTATCTAAAAGTTTGTGAACTCCCATTGCGGGACACAGCTAACAGCCACCAGAAACTCACAAAGCTGCTTGATAGATTGCATTTATATCAGGGGTGAAATCCAGAAGGTTCTGGAGAACCGGTAGCGGAAATTTTGAGTAGTTTGGAGAACTGGCAAATACCACCTTTGGCTGGCCCCAGAGTGAGGTGGGAATGGAGATTTTGCAGTATCCTTCCCCCAGGAGTGGGGAGGGAATGGGGATTTTGCAGTATCCTTCCAATGGAGTGGGGTGGGAATGGAGATTTTGCAGTATCCTTCTCCTGGAGCGGGGTGGAAATGGAGATTTTGCAATATCCTTCCCCTGCCATGCCCACCAAGCCACGCCCACAGAACCGGTAGGGAAAAATTCTGGATTTCACCCCTGATTTATGTCATATATACAGTACATACGCTATATGTATATTCTGTGTGTGCATTAATATTAGTTGTATGTTTCAGCTGGAACAGCCAGTCCAAACATCTGCAAAACTATACAAGAAATGAATGAATGGCTTGTGAAGGTTGTGTGAATGGTCAGATTCCAACTCATCAATCAATCAATCAGAAAGATCTGGAAGGGACCTTGGAGGTCTTCCAGTCCAACCCCCTGCCCAGGAGACCCCTATACCCGTGATGGCGAACCTATGGTACATGTGCCACAGGTGGCATGCATAGTCATATCAGTGGGCATGGCAGCTCAGGTCCGGCGCACGCCAGCTGATTTTCAGGCCGTCTGGGCCCACCAGAAGTAGGGAAACAGGCTGTTTCCTGCCTCCGGAGGGTTGGGGGGGCGCTGTTTTTCTTTCTCACCTGGCTCCAGATCCTTTCTGGAGAATCCATCTGGGGAGGACAAGAACAGCCTTCCCCACCCCCCACCTGCTCCTAGAGAGGCTCTGGAGGCTGGGGACAGCAAAAAAGTCTCCTCTTCTTCTTCTTCTTCTTCTTCTTCTTCTTCTTCTTCTTCTTCTTCTTCTTCTTCTTCTTCTTCTTCTTCTTCTTCTTCTTCTTCTTCTTCTTCTTCTCCTCCTCCTCCTCCTCCTCCTCCTTCTCCTTCTCCTTCTCCTTCTCCTCCTCCTCCTTCTCCTCCTTCTTCCATGTTTTCCAACTCCAGCAGAATATTTTGGATTTGGCCACTTGATATTGATTTATATGCCGCCCTTCTCCGGAGACTCAGGGCGGCTTACAATTTTTTTCTTCTTCTTCTTCTTCTTCTTCTTCTTCTTCTTCTTCTTCTTCTTCTTCTTCTTCTTCTTCTTCTTCTTCTTCTTCTTCTTCTTCTTCTTCTTCTTCTTCTTCTCCTCCTCCTCCTCCTCCTCCTCCTCCTCCTCCTCCTCCTCCTCCTTCTTCTCCTTCTCCTTCTTCTGTAGCCCCCTCAGATAACCAGATCACATCCAGAATCCTCTCTGCCCACATCTTGTCTCAATTCCCCTTTGTAGCAAACAGTATATTCTCAGAAAAAAATTACCAACATTCCTCTCTCATGCATTTATAAATGTCAAAGGTAGGAAAGGGTGAGAACACCTCCCGTGCTTAATTTCCATTTTCTTGATTTTTTTCTTTTTTTAAAAAAAAAAACCCTTTTTGCTCTAGGAATTTGATATGCTCTGTTCTATTTTTGAAGCCGTCCAACCTCCGCAGCCCCATTTCTACCTTGGCTTCCTTATCTATTTATATGCAGAAGGAGAATCTACCTCGAGGCCATTCTTAGACACTTTCAAACAGGTAGAAGGCTTCAAAGTACAAAAAAAAAAAAAGCACTCTGAAAATGCAACCTCAGCTCTTATTTCCCAGAGATTCCCATTGGAGGGATGGATCTAAGTGGTGGAAATACAAATATATGGCTCGAGGCATTAATTAAACGGAAGCTGATGTCCACGCCTCCATTTAATAATGCATTGAATCATCAACACCTCCAACATCTTCCGCCTTCTGCCGCCGATAGCCTCCCACCGACCAGTACGCTCCCACAGAGAGGGACTCCTCAGGGTGCCGTCAACAAGGCAATGTCGGCTGGCGACCTCCAGGCGGAGGGCCTTCTCTGTGGCAGCTCCTGCCCTCTGGAATGATTTGCCCCCGGAGATATGAAGGATATCGGATCTCCGGGTCTTTTGCCGTGCCCTGAAAACTTTTCCATGAAGCAGGTCTGGCGTGAAACCCCCCCCCCTTTTTTTAGACTTTTTAGTTTTTTAGCTTTTAATTTGTCAATGGGTTTTAATTCAAATTGTTTTAAATTTGGGCCAAAGTATGTAATTCTTTTAATAATTTTAAATTTTGTATTGGTATGTGTTTTAGTTCTGGCTGTGCACCGCCCTGAGTCCACTAGGAGAAGGGCGGTATACAAATTGAACAAAATAAATAAACATCTAAAGCAGGGGTGGATTCTACTTACCTTTACTACTGGTTCACAACGGGAGCGCGAACCTTGCATTCTGCACATGCGCAGATTGTCCATTATGACATCTGGGCAGGTTGGTGGAGCCTCCCACCGCTTTTACTACCGGTTCACAAGAACCGGACAGAACCTGGAGCAACCCACCACTCATCTAAAGGGCCCGATGCAGCGAGGAATCTGTCATTCTCCACCCTTACCTCATCTCTAAAAAAAGAGCAGGCTCTAAACAGCAGCACGACAGACATATTAACGGGGAAGATGAAAAATTCTGCATGGAAGATAAAACCTTATCTGTAAAAGAGCTTGAAAAATCTATTGTCTGTTTAATTGAAGATCATTCCAGAGAGCCTCTAATGAATACAAAATCAAATCATTTCTCTCTGACAAGCAATAGATATTTCGTGTTGCAGTCCAATCTGGGGCATGGGTTTGTTTTTTTTTCCTTTCCTCACTCTCTTTCTCTTTTTTTCAAGGACATGGAGACATTTGTAAGTCTCAAATTTTTTATTATAATTTCAGGCTAAGAAAGGAGAATGGACTGCCTGAGTCAATAAAAAAGCCACTCGGGGAAGAGACAAGAAGTCTTAATGAGATCATGGAGAGATTTCTGATTTAAGGAGACGTGTTGGTACGGTTGCAATGCAATAACCATTTTTGCATATCCAATGAAGCTGATTTTCCACATGGAAAAAAAAAAGGAAACTGCTTTCCCTAGCTTTTCTCACCAGTCTAAGAAAATCCAGATTAATTAATATGGGCTACACAATATCAGTAGGGACGCAGTGGCTCAGTGGCTAAGATGCTGAGCTTGTCAATTGAAAGGTTGGCAGTTCAGCAGTTCGAATCCCTAGTGCCGCGTAATGGGGTGAGCTCCTGTTACTTGTCCCAGTTTCTGCCAACCTAGCAGTTCGAAAGCACGTAAAAAATGCAAGTAGAAAAACAGGGACCACCTTTGGTGGGAAGGTAACAGCGTTCTGTGCACCTTTGGCATTTAGTCATGCCGGCCACATGACAACGGAGACGTCTTCAGACAGCGCTGGCTCTTCGGCTTTGAAATGGAGATGAGCATGGTCCCCCTAGAGTCAGGAATGGCTAGCACATATGTGCAAGGGGAACCTTTACCTTTACACAACATCAAAATACATTTTCTGAGTAGCGGGGATCTACAAAGGGGAAACTAGTGGTTGTGGCTGTGACATTGTACATGGAGACCCCCCCTCACTGTAACTCGACCTCGGACAAAGAATTCAGAAGGAGGGTTCAAAGGAATTTTCAAGCTGAAGAATTGAGGTAATTTAGTAATTTTGAAGAAATTAAGAAGTAAGGTTGAAGAATTTAGTAATTCAAATATTTTTGAACTAGGTTTATCTCCCCCCATCCTGCCTCCTTTGGTCTATTAAAATTATGTCCAGTCTTATGAATATGTCTAGTCTGATGAAAAGAAGGACCAGGGGTGATATGATAGCAGTGTTCTGATATCTCAGGGGCTGCCACAAAGAAGAGGGAGTCAAGCTATTCTCCACAGCACCTGAAGGTAGGACAAGAAGCAACGGGTGGAAACTAATCAAGGAGAGAAGCAACTTAGAACTAAGGAGAAATTTCCTGACAGTTAGAACAATTAATCAGTGGAAAAACAAGCTGTGAATGCTTCAACACTGGAAATTTTTAAGAAGAGGTTGGATAACCATTTGTCTGAAGTGGTGTAGGGTTTCCTACCTAAGCAGCGGGTTGGACTAGAAGACCTCCAAGGTCCCTTCCAACTCTGTTATTACATTCTAAAAAGGAAATAGCCATTATCATTATCATTGATCTAGACCAACGATGGCTAACCTTTTTGCCATCGTGTGCCAAAAGCGGAGGAGCATGGTGGGGTTGCGCATGTGTGTGCCCACACCCATAATTCTATGCGCCCCACCCCGTGGATGTGTGCGTGGCCCCCCTCCACACTTCCCTCGCTTTTGGCGGCAAGGCGGGCCTGGTAGGCCCGTTTTTCACTCTCCTCAGGCTCTAGAGCCTTTCTAGGAGCCTGGGGAGGACGAAAATGGCCTTCCCCACCCCCCCTGGAGGCCCTCCGGAGGCTGGAAATGGCCTGTTTGCTGACTTCCAGCGGGCCCAGAAGACCCAAAAATCACCTGGCTGGTGCGCGCATGTGTGCCAGAGCTGAGCTCGCGTGCCCACCGATATGGCTCCGCGTGCCACCTGTGGCACATGTGCCATAGGTTCGCCATCACGGATGTAGACATTTATTTTTCTTTTTGGCCTGGGATTATTAAGAAGGGAAGCTCAATTTTCATGTCTTCCAAATACGGGGGAAAAAAAATATTTCCTACATGATTATTTCTTGGAAGGTTTGATGACAGGAGATTAAATTGTCCCTCTTCTTTGATTTGATAAGGCTTGGTGGAATGGTCAAACCGATGCACTGCAATAACAATTGTGTCTTTCTGTCTCTCTCTCTGTCTAAAAACCGTTTCTCTGTAATTGGTTGGGTTTCCAATGTGCCTCAGTCTGTGTCCTTTGCAATATCACCTTCTCTTGACAAATCGTTTTGTTGACAACACATTGTCCCTCATGTTCCACTTTCAGTCACTGCCTCGTTCGGCTTCTGCCTTCTCTCATCTTTGCACACAAGACACATTTTATATTTTTTTTTTCCAGCCATGGAGAGAGTGCAAGTTGAGATTAAACACTGTCTTGAAATTTATGGATGAGAATCTCAAGGGACTTCGGCAAATTAAAAGAATCCAAAGGAGGGTGGATTTGATTTAAATTGAGTTGATTTAAATCACGATTTAAATCACGATTTAAATCACTAGTAAAAAGGCTTGATTTAAATCAACTCGATTTAAATCATAATTGTTAAAGAGCAACTGTCATCTCTGCTACTCCTTTGACCCACTGTTGACTCACCGATAGTCCCAGTGTTGCAGAATATACAGCCTCATGCTACATAACTAAGCTCCATTTCATGCTGAATAAACTAAATTATTTATGTATCTTAAACAGAAAACTATCTTACGATAGATTTTTACCCCCAAAGTTTTTTATTAAAATAAATTCGATAAAAATCAAAAAAATCCAATTTAAATAAAAAAAATCCGATTTAAATAAAAAAAATCTGCTTTTTTTTATTTTATTTTTTTTAAAAATCATTGATTTTTATCCACCCTGGTCCAAAGTTGTTTGTTTTAGTGAATGCTGATGAGACGGTAAAAAAATACATTCCAAATTCTAAAAGTGTGGAGATAGAGTAAGCAGAAGAGGGATGAGGTCTCGAGGGAAGGGACAAAAGGGACAAAAACTCCCAAAGACTCTGGGTTGAACTTTGGATAAGTCACAAAAATTAAGAACGGCTTCTTAATTCATGGGATCATAGCTAGCGCTGTCAATATTTTGCTTAAAAGTTAACATTCCTGGGAAAAGTAATTTCATCATTCATATTTGTCTCTTCCATCAGTCGGGAAAAAAATCGGATTCTACCCATGGATGTTTGTAATGGTTTGTCAGCCAGGATACTGTTTAGTTGTTGCTGTTGTTATTATTGTTGTTGTTGTTTTTCAAATATGGTTCTTAAGATTGTTCCAAAATCCAGAGAGAGAGAGATAAATATAAACATAAACATCTTTAAGTCTATGTGTTACCTTTGAAAACAAACTTTTTGAGACATTTTTTAGAGTAAGTTGCAAAACTGTGCAACAGTCTTCCTCTTCTCTTTATATAGGTCAATTGCTCAACGGTGGACATGTAGTTTTCTACTAATAAGGAATATATACATTTTTAATTTAAATTAGAAGTTAATGGATATTTTCTGAATACAAAGGCCATAAAAGTGGAACCTACCTTCCTTCCTTCCTTCCTTCCTTCCTTCCTTCCTTCCTTCCTTCCTTCCTTCCTTCCTTCCTTCCTTCCTTCCTTCCTTCCTTCTGCTGGAATAAATATCCATCTGGGTTCAGTTCCAAGTGGGGGGGAAAGACACTGGATTCATGGAAGTCGCTTGGAAAGAAGGTTTATTGATGAACAGGATCACATGGCTTGAGATCCTGAACAGACAAAAGGCAGAGATGCTGAGAGTGCCTTGGTTTTATGCCTTCTGTTGGGCTTTGAATTTGAGCTTGTATTCTGATTGGTTGTCAGACTCCCATGGGGCCATGCAGGGGCAACTCTGTAGGCTGTCCCAAGCTTGGTTGAGCTTTGCTGGGTGATGCAATCTCCCCAGGTGCCATGTGGTGAGTTCTGTTACTAGATGGGTAGAGGGCTATTCCTATCTTGTTGGATCTTGGGTGAAGGCAATTCCTACTATGGTTCTGCCTGAAGGAGGTAGACCTTTGTTATGTAGAGTAGACTCGCCCAGGCCTTAATGGCCCATTGACAAAAGTGGGGGGCTGACTCCCGAGCTCAGTTTTCAGCTGCGACGGCCTCCTGCAACCCTCTGCCAATGAAAATGTTGTGGTCCACAGCAGCCTGCGGAGCTGGCAGTGGAGTCAGACAGTGAGGAGGCTGGGGAGGACAATGGGCCTGTCCTGGAGTCTGGGGAAGGCCCGGACAAGGGCTCTATGTCGGAGGCAGAGATGGGGCCAGGGCCTTCTGGGAGTGATGCGCAGACTCTAGAGCCTCCAGAGTCAGACAGCAGAGAGGCAGAGGAACAGGAGGAGCCTGTTCCTAATGCACACATGCGCAGAGCTGTCAGAAGGCAAGAGCAGCTAAAGCAAAGGGGACAACTCGGGAGTAAGGCCAGGAGATGATTGGCCCCTCCCATAAGGCTTAAAAGAGCAGCAAAGGCTCTTGGGCTCTTTGTAGGAAAGCAACGTTGCTAAATCTGTTTCTAGTCGGCGTCTCTTGTTTCTGAACTTCGTAGGGCTTTGCCAAGAAAGGCCTTTGGCAGGGTGCCAAAGAAGATAAAGGTTTGTGATAAGCCCGAAGGACTTTTTCTGAAGGGTTTGTTTTGGAATTAATTTGGACTAAACTGGGAATGAAGTAATTCTCAGCTGGTATAATAAAATAGGTTTGTTTTGGGACTAATTGTGTCTTGTAATGACTAAATGAGCCTAGGTCACAACAGCTTGGAAGGGCCACCCACGGCCCTCACAAGCTCTCTTTTCAGCTGCGATGGCCTCCTGCAACCCTCTGTCAATGAAAATGGAGCTTGGGAGGGCTGCACATACCTTCTCCTGAGCTCCATTTTTGCTGGCAGAGACACTGTGGGCCAGTCCTTTACTGTTTCCAGGGCGGCCCACAGAGCAGATCTGGCCCCCAGGCCTTGAGTTTGACACCCTGATCAATAGCAATTCAAGACTTTCCTCAATACCTGCATGACGGTACAACTCTTCCATAATACCCCAAAATATTAACCACTGTCTTATAGATAGAAATTCCTCTATTATCATTACATCATCAGTGTTTTTCTTCATCAAATTGTGGATGAACAAAAGCAACACTTGAACCTTGGAAAATGTAGTTTAAAATGTCTCAGTTAATTCAATAAGGGAGTATCTTATCCAGTGGTGAAATCCAAATTTTTTTACTACTGGTTCTGTGGGTGTGGCCTGGTGGGCGTGGCTTGGTGGGCATGGCAGGGGAAGGATACTGCAAAATCTCCATTCCCACCCTACTCCAGGGGAAGGATACTGCAAAATCCCCATTCCCTCCCCACTCTGAGGCCACCCAGAGGTGGTATTTGCCGGTTCTCCAAACTACTCAAAATTTCAGCTACCGGTTCTCTGAACTGCTCAAAATTTCCGCTACCAGTTCTCCAAAACCTATCAGAACTTGCTGGATTTCACCCCTGATCTTATCCAATCAAACTTTATCCGAATCACTTGGTTTTCTTAAAAGATGGATTCATCCATTGAAAGCATCTTAAAACCATCTTTCACTGAAATGTTCCCTTTTATAAGTCAGGTGATTTCTAGCAACCCTGCTAGCATAGAAGAACTAAGCCAGTGTAATGTACCAGAATTTTAGACTTGCTATTTAATTTCTTAAACCCTTTAAAACTTTATTAGAGTGAATTTTTTTCCTATCAGAGAGCAATGCATCATTAATTTCATCTTCGTTTGGAAGATATGTCGTATCGTATTCTGTCAATGATACTTTAAAGCAATGAGCTGCTCTTCCCTGTGCAATGTGTTTTTTGCCATTTGTAAATATTATAGGTTGGATTTAGTGCAAATTAAGCATTTCTAGGCTTCATTGATTTCAGTGGAAATTGAAAGCACATGCTTAAGTTTCCCATGCAGAAATCAATAGGCCATCGGTAGTTAACTTGGGTTGGACTGTGTCATGAAATCCAAGAAAAAAACAGCATTTTATATTACCAAACAACTTAACTTGGGTTTATTAGATGGACTACACTAGGCTTAACATATTCAGGCAGCCCAAGTTTTTTTTCTCTGTTTTTAAATAATTTTTATTTAAAGTTGTAAAAATAATAAAAGATAATAAAAGCAAAATTCAGAAGAGAGAGAGAGAGAGAGAGAACACAAAGAATAGAAAGTGCAAGGAAAGAAAGAAAAGAGAGAAAGAAATTAAAGAAAAGAGAAAAAAAGAAATAGTTAAAGAAGTGACTTCTGATCTTCATCACAATATCTATAGACAAGCTAATATTTCTTCCTCCTTACAAAATTGCATCCATAGTCCATGCATTATCCATCTGCAAATCCATAAATTATAAGTTTCAGACCATCTGTCAGCAAAAATTCTATATAGAAATTCCAGAACTTTATCAAATTGTATCTTTTTTTTTAACCTAGGTCAAGCAAAACAGCCTTAGAAACCTTGCACTTGCTTCTAAACATTTTTTGATCCATTCAAATGTTTTAATCTTCCTGTTTTTTCCCCCGTCTCTGAAATTGCTTCAAGGTTTTAGCAATCTTATTTTCTACATCCACCATTATCTTGGCTTGTCATTTGTATTTTTAATTTAATTTCCATCTCTTTCTTGTAATCCACAATTTCTTTCTATTATAGTAAATCTGCACTTCTAGATGAACAATGGTGAATTAGCACATCTCTGATTGAGTGGAGACAGTGATGATGGCAAAGGCCAAAGGACCCCTGAGTAGACAAGCCCCCAAAATATCTCTCAATAAGGAGAGGGTAGGAAATCACCCTCTTGTGCGCAAATGGCAGCTCCTCATGAAGTGATCACAGGATAATAGCTTCCCTTGGGTTTGAGTGCCAGGAGATGTAGTGAATCATCAAACTCTCAGTTGTGATGGAGAAGCCTTTTAAATACACTGAATTTGCTAACATCACTTTCTAATCCCTTTTGGAAATTACTTATTTACAATAACTACATTAAGAATATTAGAGATGCTCCAAATGGCAAGTTTGAAAAGATACTTGGTAAGTTTACCTTTGTCCTTGAACAAAAGAAATATCAACTACAAGCTTTATCACTAAGAAATAGAAACAAATGGCAAAAAGCTAAAGAAGAATTTAATTTAACAATGATGACTTGATTAAGGATCCACAAAAAATTGCTAAAAGAATTAAAAATTGCTAGAGGGAAGAATTAAATTAACAAATGATGCCTTCATGGTAATACCATTTTGTCTAGTATTCCAAATTAACAACAGAGACTTGAGCTTTTATAACAAGGGTCCTCAAACTACAGCCCATGAGCCACATATGGTCCACCGAAGCCATTAATCTGGCCCACACAGGACCACAAGGCTGCCCCACCCATATCACTCTGCCCACCTACTGGCCTCCACCCTTTGGCTGAGAGCAGGATTTACCTTTGCAAGCCCTGCAGGCAGGAACTGGAAGGTAAGGCCAACAATTTTGGCCTGCAGAGAAGTTCTGGAGGTGGGGGAGGTGAAAAATGGGGAGCGCAGACACTGTGGGAAGCCAGAAAATGTGCTGTTTTAGCCTATCTTTGGCTTCCAGAAGATAGACAGAGGGAGAGAGAGAGAGAGAGAGAGAGAGAGAGAGAAGGAGACAAAGACACACACAGAGAGAGAGAGACAGACAGACAAGAGACACAGAGAGATACTCACCAGAGAGAGACTTGTTGATTGTAAGCTCCTTGGGGCTGAGAAGAATTGCTGCAAAACTGAGTTTCCTGAAGTGGACCACTAGACTCCTAAACAACTGGAAAAAACAATCTAGTAAAAAGAAAAGTCAACCAAAAGAGCAACTTGCAAACAAAAGCAAATAAAACACCCCCAGGAGCAAAACAAATTAAAGTTTAATTTGTGTGCATTGTTTAATGGACTGTTAAATAGGCCACACCCATATAGGCACATGACCACCTAGACATGCCCATCCAGTCCCATGACCACCTAGACACACCCACCCAGCCAGTCCAGGCCCCCAACAATCTGAGGGACCATGAATTGGCCCCCTGTTTAAAAAGTTTGAGGACCCCTGTTATAATGTCAGAAATTAGACCTGAGAGGAAACTAAAGACTTTAGGCGGGGGGGGAGGGATTTGTTTTTGAATTGGATTTTACAAACTGACAGATAAGAATGTGAAATATAAATCATTCTGAGAGACTTTTTAAAGAATGGAGACAGAGACTTGTAACTACAATGGCAGAAGTAATCTTTACTTCTATG
Organism: Pantherophis guttatus; assembly: GCF_059756535.1. Classification (NCBI taxonomy): domain Eukaryota; kingdom Metazoa; phylum Chordata; class Lepidosauria; order Squamata; family Colubridae; genus Pantherophis; species Pantherophis guttatus. The sequence goes on from NC_142067.1 coordinate 124,208,966, forward strand.
AATCAGTGGTTCCTCCCAGTTCGGCCGAGCCAGTAGCGGTGACGATATGACATCACTGAACCAGTTCTCTTTGTTCAAGAGCTGGGCCCTCCCTCCCGCCCCCCCCATTATTCTTACCTTTTATTTGGCTCCGCCCACAATCTATTCGCTGCCTCCCGAGTCCCAGCTGATCGGCTAGAAGGAAAAAAACTGTTTAAACTCTTGCCGCGGGGCTTCAAAGGGCCGCCCTACAGCTGATCAGTGTTAAAAGGCAGTGTGATGGTAGACCAATGTGCTTGAAAAACAAATGGGTAGACGGGTGCCTCCAAAAACAAATGGGTAGACCCATGTCTCCAAAAACAAATGAGTAGACGCGTGCCTCCAAAAACAAATGAGTAGACCGGTGCCTCCAAAAACAAATGGGTAGACGGGTGCCTCCAAAAACAAATGAGTAGACCGGTGCCTCCAAAAACAAATGGGTAGACCGGTGCCTCCAAGAACAAATGAGTAGACCTGTGTCTCCAAAAACAAATGAGTAGACCGGTGCCTCCAAAAACAAATGGGTAGACGGGTGCCTCCAAAAACAAATGAGTAGACCGGTGCCTCCAAAAACAAATGGGTAGACCGGTGCCTCCAAGAACAAATGAGTAGACCGGTGCCTCCAAAAACAAATGGGTAGATCGGTGCCTCCAAAAACAAATGGGTAGACCTGTGTCTCCAAAAACAAATGAGTAGACGGGTGCCTCCAAAAACAAATGGGTAGACCGGTGCCTCCAAAAACAAATGGGTAGACCGGTGTCTCCAAAAACAAATGGGTAGACCGGTTCCTACAAAAACAAATGGGTAGACCGGTGCCTCCAAAAACAAATGAGTAGGAACGCTCCAGGAAAAAATGGGTAGACCGGTACAGCTCTGCAAGCAGTTAAAAGCCTGGTAGACCAGTACCTCTGCTATATCCTAAAGAATTGTCACATGACCATCAAGCCACGCCCACAAAATAAGCCACGCTCACAGAACCGGTAGTAAAAAAATTTAGAACCCACCCCTGCTATGAATGTATTATTTACAAAGGAAGAAAATAAAGTTGTCAAGACAATTCCTTTGAAAGACCTATAGGATGAAGAGTTTAAGTAAGCCCATGCAGATTTATGCATAAAATTCAAGACAAAATTCATGAATTCATAATTGGCCTCAATTGGCTTCAAGCAAAAAAACACATGGTGTCACTGAACATCAAGTTCTGTTTGCACAGCCTTTAGAGATAGCATATAATATGTCACATTTTTGTCACAATCAATCAGATCTATAGTGCCGTGTTCACTTTTAACAAAGTTTCTGCATTATAGAGTAAAACACTTTCCTAATTACTGAATGGTTTCCTGAAAGAAATAAATTGCAATTGTCTAAAACAGTATTACTGTTATTTCTTAGTGTGAGTAGCAATGGATGTTTAGGTTAAAGGAGGGGTATATATAAAATGAGTGAGTGACGCAGTGGCCTAGAGGTGAATCTCCTGCCTCCCATTTGGAAGCTTGAGAGTTCAATTCTAGGCAGCGGCAGATGTTTCTCTATCAGGGCACAAAGAGAAAATATCTGCTCAGAACTCTGCATTAGGTGTCAGGAAGGGCATACGGCCAGTAAATGCTCAGCTCCACTCAGGTCCCTTGACTCCATCCCATTAATCTGCTGTGGCAAAGAAGCTCTAGAACAAGATACAGGGTAAATTTTCTAGTATATAAACTATTTCTTCAACTTGGAAAGGCCAATCCAAAGAGAACAATCTGATAGGCATAAACAGTTAAATTTACTTAGACAATTCTGGTTAAACTGCCTGCTCAGTTAGAAAAACAAGGTGCTTTCTCAGAATTCAATAAAAATTGCTTCACATATGTTTTTTATGCAGTTTTCATAATATGGAAGAAGCTTGCTAGTGCCTTCCTTCCGTGTGCTCTTGGACTGGGTAATCGTGACTGTAGAAATCCCTGGAAATCTCCAACCCCAATCTAGCTACATCTGGTCCTTCTTAGTTTATTACTAGGTTGACTCAGCCTTCCATCCTTCCGAGGTCGGTAAAATGAGGACCCAGATTGTTGGGGACAAAAGGCTGACTCTGTAAACCGCTTAGAGAAGGCTGTAAAAGCACTGTGAAGCGGTATATAAATCTAAGTGCTATTGCTAGTGCTATTATCCTGCTGTCATTTGCTGGATGGAAATTAAATAAAGGTTCCCCTCGCACATATGTGTTAATCATTTCTGGCTCTAGGGGGCGTTGCTCATCTCTGTTTCAAAGCCGAGGAGCCAGCGCTGTCCGAAGTCATCTTCGTGGTCATGTGGCCGGCATGACTAAATGCCAAAGGTGGTCCCTATTTTTCTACTTGCATTTTTTACATGCTTTCGAACTACTAGGTTGACAGAAGCTGGGACAAGTAACGGGAGCTCACCCCGTTACGCGGCATTAGGGATTCGAACCGCTGAACTGCCGACCTTTCGATCGACAAACTCAGCGTCTTAGCCACTGAGCCACACCCATCCAAATCCAGGGAAACGGTAGGGCTATCTCCATTTCATTATTTCCTATACCACTTTTATTAAACAAAACATATAAATAAGACAGCAAGGGAAGGTTGAAGATTGCCATTGCCTTCCATATCTGTATTTATAATATGCTTCAATGGTACTGAAAAAAAAAAAACCTAATTTCCATATGGTTTTTAATTCATATTTCATTTGAAGACTATGCTATTCTAGTTCCATACAACCTATTCCAATTTTAGTACTCATAGAATCCACAATGACAACATGTTAGAGAATGAACAATACTATATGTCAGGAACTAAGTAGGAAGGGACATTTATATAAAATCAATATGTATGCCGAATACCAAAGTGTAAAGATTATATAGTAGCTTATCCACACAGTAAGTTGCCACTTTATAAAGCCCAATTCCATTCATAGCCGTTTCTTTTTAAAACTTCTGCGTGTTGGTTATTTCTTAAAATATCAAAGAAACTGCATGGCGCTAATCCAAATTGCATATCTGTCTTTTAAGGCAGTTTAACCACAGATCAAAAGAGCATTTGAGCAATATTTTAAAGGGGCAGGAGGGGGGAGTGATAGATTTTAAAACAATTGAAGAATATTAAGTTTCTGGCATTTGTAATGAACTCTGATATATTCTATAGGAATGTTTTGTTCTGAACAGATTGTAACACATACTATTGTTAGTAATGCAGAAATCCAGGATTACATTAGTATGACATCTCTGCTATCTTACAATCGGTAAACAACTTCATACAATATATTAAAATTAGCCAAGCTTTAAATTGGCCAACAGAAATGGACATGTTTGTTGCCTGAAGCCATGGGGGGGGGGGGGGGAACTTCCACTAATACATTCTAAAATAATTCAGTAGATTATTAAGGATGAAGCTCTAGGCAACCGATTGATAGATGCAGTTCTGACCTTCAAAGTGAATCAATTAATGTCTATCAGATATGCAAAAAAAAACCCCCAAAAAACAATCAGAAAATCCATGTTCTAGAAAGCAAGATGAAGGGGAAAAAACCAAATAAAGAAATACAGACAATTTCAGCACTATATTTATGTGTTAACAGTATTTATAATCTACCCCAATCAATGCAGACACTGGACAATGAATAATATAGTTCAAATTATGCAAAATATGTACTTGTGTAATTTCTATTTGACTCTTTCTAATTTTTTAAGCCCTGCATATCTCTCTAGTGGTATTTCCACAGTGTTTTCTCTCTCTCTTTCTCTCTCTCTCTCTCTCATTCTCTCTCTCTTTTTCTCTCTCTCTTTCATTCTTTCTCTTTTTTTCTCTCTGTCTCTCTTTCTTTCTCTCGCTGTTTCTCTCTGTCTTTCTCTGTCTCTCTGTCTTTCTTTTTTCTCTCTCTTTCTCTCTTTTTCTCTATCTCTCTTTCTCTCTGTCTCTCTCTGTCTCTGTGTGTCTTTCTGTGTGTGTCTTTCTCTGTCTCTCTTTTTCTGTTTCTCTCTCTCTCTCTCTTGCTGTCTCTCTCTCTGTCTCTCTGTGTCTCTGTGTCTCTCTGTCTTTCTTTTTCTTTCTCTCCGCCTCTCTCTCTCTGTCTCTTTCTCTGTTTCTCTTTTTCTGTCTCTCTCTCACCGTTCTCTCTCTGTGTCTCTTTGTCTCTCTCTCTGTCTTTCTTTTTCTTTCTCTCTGCCTCTTTCTCTCTGTTTCTCTCTTTCTGTCTCTGTCTGTTTTTCTTTTTCTTTCTCTCTGTCTCTGTCTCTGTTTCTCTGTCTCTGTCTGTCTGTCTCTCTCTCTCTCTTTCTCTCTGTTTTTCTTTTTCTTTCTCTCTGTCTCTCTGTCTCTGTCTCTCTGTCTCTCTCTCTCTCTCTCTCTCTCTCTTGCAGCTACTGCTTCAACTGAGCTTCCTGCTACAAAATGGCTACCATATGATCCCAACCTGATCAATAGACATAAACCCCGCTTTTCTATTCTCAAAAATCCACACTGGTATTTTAAAGATTCAGAATTGTTTTTTAACTGCTAACATTTGTTATGATTTATTTCTAAGTTATTATCTTATGTAGCTCATTATATTTGGCAGGAGTTTTTTTAAAAAACAGAAGAAGAAAAATTCACATTTTCTGACAAACTAGCACCCTGCCAAATCAATGATATAACAAATAGCTTGTTGTGATTCTACTGAAATGGAAATGCCAAATGTAAGAATTTGGAAAATCTGAGATGCCATAATTGATGGAACAGTAAGGAAAGAGCTGTGTTATGGGTCTAAATATGGGCATGGCTATTTATAGAAAATAATGTTGGTCTGCAAGGGAGCTGTCATGTTCCAACTGATGCCCTAATTAAATCATGAGCCTCAAGCCAAGCTTCAAAAGAAATCCAATTTTTTATTAGGAGCTTCATGTCGGCAAGGACCAAGTGAAGCTAACTCTGACCTCACTTAATTTGCATCCCAGCTCTGACCCTGTTTTTTTTTTCCCTCCCCCAAGGTGTCATATTCTCCAATGAAGCAATTTCGCAGGTTGTAGACGTCCCTCCCTCCGGCCACTGTAGGTCTGCGCAGAGATGACCTTGACGTGGCTGGCTGGAATGTGCTTTATTTTTTTACTGAAGTGCAAGTTCCTCAATGCAGTTGCGATGTTCGATTCCCCATCCCCCTGCCTATGGCAACTTGAGAGGAGCTCAGGAATGCTTCGTGAGTTGACATTTTAGTACTGTATTGAAGACAAATTTTTGTCCATATGATGCCAAATAAAGCAGTTTTTAGGGTATATTTATCAAAATTTTAGGCAACCTTTTGTAAAAGTTTAAGTTCATCATGCTGTTCAGCCCCCTCCCACGAGTGGCCTTGCATAAGCTCAAGTAGCCCGGCAGTAACAAACGCAGGCTAGAGAGATTGAAGCTGGCCCTTTAATAAACAGTTCTCTTTCAAAAGTGTATCAGTTGAGTAGTTACCGGCAATGTTCCAGAGGTCTTGGCAGACGGCCAGCAGGCTAATGCAGAAATGCAGACTTCTTTTCAAAACTCAAAACTAGCAGTTCTAAACTCCACTACATCCAAAATGGCAACAAATTGTTCACTACGCCTTTCCGGCCCAGCCACACCCCTTTTATACTTTGTAGGGTGTGGCCCTACGTCTCCTGACCACACCTCTTGGGACGTGGCAATAGCTGTTCTCTACAACATCTCCTACGTCTCTCTCTTGCATCCAATAGGGGCTCTCTTGCCTCATTACCAGCCTCTGTTTCCTCCTCAATTTGGCTGGGGTCCAGAGGCACGTCAGCAACTGTCAGTTCTTGCTGACTCGCCAGTGAAGACGGCCCCTCCAGCACATAGCTTGTGCCAGCTTCCTCCATATCATCCTCCGACTCAGCATGCGAAGATAAATCAGCCTCCGGGGCCGGAGTCACAACACATGCCCTATATCTGTTAGATGAATTCATTGCTGATCCGAAACTCCGTTTAGTACTCAACAACAGATCCTTATCTCATTGGAATCGATATCACTGGGTTAATCTTTTGGCCAGAATTTTTCAACATTTTTTATTTAAAATTTAATGGAGAGCTGGAGAGAATGTTTATCAAACAGCTTCTAATACTGATGGCTATTTATTACCTCCTGTATTAGCAGAAGGACACCTTCACTTCTGTTTACCCAAAAGCAATAATGAAAGGTCTTAAGCTTGAGGAAGGCAAAACATCCCAAGAGTAAAAAGCAGTTTAGCAGCAAAATTAACTACCAAGGGATGCAATGAGATCCCCTTTGTTAGATATACAGTTGGGTCAGGATGCTTTAAACTGAATTCTTAATATTGAGGTCATTAGTGTTAGGTCACTAGATTTTGATTTGGTGGCCTAAATCAGGGGTCCCCAACTCCTGGTCCATGTACTGACATCAGGCCGCAGCATGCCAGAAGCCATGGAAACAAGCAAAGCCCCATCCACAGGATACAGGCAGAAATATGAAACCATGCCCCCTCCAGACCACACAAAAATCTCTCTACATGGAACCAGACCATGGTGCCCAAAAGGTGCCTCTCAAAGCATCCAATCTCCGGACTGACACCAAAGGAAAATGTCACACCCGTGAGGTAACAAACTGAGTTTATTCAGCCGGACTCTGGCACACAATAAGGTCATGCAGCAGCAATACAGTCAGTAAGCAAGTCTGTTAGCAAAGTCTGTTTGATGCAAACCCAGCTGATTGTTGGGCTGGAACAGCTGTGCCTCGAGCTGCCATGCCTCCATGCCTCGCAGTTGATCCACTGCTACCCCTGCTGTTGCTGAGGTTGCTGAGCCAAATGTGGCTAGATATGGATGTCCTCACCATGTCTCCCCGCCGCACAGCTGGGTTGTCTCTGTTGCTGCTGCAACTGTCCCGACACCTCCCCCCAATCACTGGTGCTCCATGGTCACTGTAATGGTGATCCAGACACCCACCGTCACCCGTGCTCCTCCCCGCCCCACTGTAGCAAGCCCAGGATGTGACTTGACCCTGGCACCAGGCCACAGCATGCCAGAAACCATGCAAACAAGCAAAGCCCCATCCACGGGATGCAGGCAGAACATGAAACCATGTCCCTTCTAGTCCATGGAAAAATCTCTCTCCATGGAACCAGACCCTGGTGCCCAAAAGTTTGGCAGCCACTGGCCTAAATAACCCCTTTCAACTCTGGGATCAGGAGTGAAATCAAGCAGGTTCTAACAGGTTCTGGAGAACTGGTAGCAGAAATTTTGAGTAATTCGGAGAACCGGCAAATACCACCTCTGGCTGACCCCAGAGTGGTGGGAATGGAGATTTTGCAATATCCTTCCCCTGGAGTGGGGTGAGAATGGAGATTTTGCAATATCCTTCCCCTGCCATGCTTACCAAACCACGCCCACAGAACCAGTAGGGAAAAATTTTGGATTTCACCCCTGTCTGGGATGCGCTGGTTTGATTATTTTATTTTTGAGATAAAGCAACCAAATGAACTTGAAAGGTCTAAATATGAGCTCCAATAATCATAATATGTCCTTCTACATCAGTTTTGTCTGCTAATGGAAGCAACTAGATGTATGGGTTGATACTTCCACCACCCCAAACTGTGAGCCCCTCAAAATAAAAGAACAAAGGAGCAAAGGAACCACTTGTGATAGTTCTCCCATCTATACCTTAAGCCCTGCTCTATCAAAGAGTTTTGGTTCCACCAAGAATGCATACAAATCACAGCCTTTCATAGAAGAATATTTGGAGGGTTTATGTCCACACTTTGATCCTTTCCATCTTCTTTATCCATTGTTCTCCTCTTCTTGCCAAATGCTGCAATTCTTTCACGTCCAAAGAACACAAGTTTCTACTTCCTCATCATTTCTTCAAGCAAGCAGACAACTTCTTCATTTAGATCAGGACAAACTATTGTCCTGATAAACTATTATTGGCACTCTTAGAAATTGGTTCCAAATCTGTGGTTTAAACATATGTATTGTTCTAGAATCTTCCAGGAAGTGTCAAGTTTTCACAGCCATGGAAACACATGTGTTTTAACTATTTTGATTTTAATGTCATTGAAACAGAGGTGGATTCAGCCGGTTCAGCCCAGTTCGGGTGAATCGGTAGTGGCGACATGCAGGTGGGCAATCCTGTCCTATATCACTGTGTTTTTTATGCCGCATGTATGTGCAAATGGCGTGCATGAGCAAATTGCCCTGTTGTTTGATGTTGCAGGCATGTGTGGATGGCGCACGTGAGCGAATTGCCGTGTTTTGTGACACCACACGCATGCACGGATGGCGGGCTCTCACATTTCTGGTGCTGAGCGAACCGGTTGCTACAGTATGTAAAGCCCTCCTCTGCATTGAAATAACTTAATCCTTCATTCTTAGCTGAGTTTGTCAATGCCTTTCTCTCCGGTATAAATTTTTGTTTATTTCTCTGGCGCTCCATTTGTCTTAATCTATTCTTGGGTCCATACAGGGGAAAAGATCACCCACTCTTCTCGTGTCTTCATTTGCAACCACTGTAAGTTTTACTAAGGACCTTGTTGGCATTTCTTGTGCTTTCTTCATATTTAATTCAAGCTGTATTTTCACTTTCTTTTTTACTTTCATAATGAGCCTCTTTTGAACCTTCAGCTACCAAAGAGTTGTCATCTACACACCTCAAACTATTGATATTTTTATTCTAGCTGTTATAATTAAAAACTATTGGGGGGGAGGGAGAAATCCATATATCATTGTCTTACTCCCTTTCCTATTCTGAAGTGCTCTGTTTCTCAAAATTCAGTTTTTAATGTTAACTTTCTGTACAGTGTAAAGTTTCCTCAGAAGATTAACCCAGTGTTCTGCTACACAGATTAACTTTAATGGGTTCCACATACTGACGTGATCCCCATGGTCTTAAACAGAGCTAATCACTATAGCCGAGATAAACTTTCTTGTTTCCTCCTGCTCTCTCCATGATCCGTTTTATGTCAGATATTTGATCTCATCTCCATCTGCCTGTTCATTTAGCATCACTTCCATTTGGCTCAAGGTTCATTTGGCTCAAAAGAACTTTTGTCTAACTACTCTTTCTACAATTATCTTTTTTCTTCTTTTATGGTAAAAGTTTCAGGAACTTACTTTGTGACTTCTGAATCTCACCCATACAACATGACCACCCAAACAACATGAGAGAAAATTTTTAAAATCACATTGAAAAATGACCACCATATGCCTCAAATTCTACTCGACTTGACTCAACTCTACTCTACTCTATTCTATTCTTTTCTATGCCATGCCATGCCATGCCATGCCATGCCATGCCATGCCATTCTTCAATTCCATTCCATTCCAGTGTTCATGACTGAATGAACATATATGTTCTGCCCAGAATTGAATATAAATTTACTGCATTAACACTTCCAGTACATGAAGTGGAACTCACTTAAATTTTGCATTTTAGTCTTTTGTAATGTAGTTCACCAAATGGGGAAATAATTGCATCTTAGAAAAAAAAAATACAAATCTGAATTGATTAATAAATTAAAATCTATTGCATTAGGAAAAGTATACGGGCAAATGTGGTCTTTTTAATGCATCTTTTAAATTGCAAACTAAATAAAAATGAACGATATTTCTCTTTTTATAAACAATACCCGATGATCAAATCAATGAAGGATTTGAACAAAGAAGTAGCAAGTGCTTTGTTCAAGAATCCTTAGCTCTTTCTAAAAATATAATACTCTTTTAATTCTTCATCTTTAAGAGAAAGCAACTGTGTCTCTCTAAGTGTTATTCTTCCTTTCTGAATATTCTGTTATTTTAATTGCTTGAGATGATACAAAGCATATTGATCTGAAACCTGAATTATTTTTGTTGGGGATTTTACCAGAAAATTACAGTAAAGAAAATGTATATTTGATAATTCATGTAATAACTGCAGCACAAAATTGGAAAAATGAAGGGATCCCTATGGATGAGAATGTAATTAGGAAAATATTAGAATGTACAAAAATGAATAAGTTAACACTTGAAATTAAAGAAAAGGAACAATTTGATTACTATAACATATGGGAACTATTTTATCAATGGTTAGAGAATAAATATGAAAAACGGAAAAAAGCAGAGGAGTGAAATAGAGAAAATGTTTTAATCAAGTTAAATAAGTTAAGAAGAGGATTGCTATAGTATTAGGTATGGTATATATTAAGTATTAAGTTAAGAATAGATAAAATAATAAACATGACTGTAAATTGTAATTGTTACTGTATAAAATATTTGCACAAAACATTTGTACCTAGACGACACACTGTTTAATGGAAGATGATGTTTGAATCAAAATAAAATACAAAATTTGTAAAAAAAATAAAAAATAAAAAATAAATTGCAAACTAAATAAAAATGAACAATTTTTTTCATTTTATAAGCAATACCTGATGATCAAATCAACGAAGGATTTGAACAGAGAAGTAGCAAGTGCTTTGTTCAGGAATCCTTAGCTGTTTCTAAAAAATATAAGACTCTTTTACTTCTTCATCTTTACGAGAAAGCAATTGTATCTCTCTAAGTGTTATTCTTCCTTTCTGAATATTCTGTTATTTTAATTGCCAGAGATTCTGGGCCTTTTCCATACAGCTTTCTTATTCAGCTAAATAAAAGCTTTCTCGGTTGACTGAGGAATTGAGGTGGTTTTATTCTATACTGAACTCCAGTGTGGTAGCGACAGCTTTAAATTATTTCTTTACAGTGACTTATTATAAAGTTATTTCCTTCAACAAGCCTGAGGATAAGGGAGTTTATCCTTCAAATGAGACCAGGTGAGAAGCAATCTCAAAGCTCCCACAAGCCTTCGGGAGTGAAGAGAGATTCTGACCATTTGGGTCATTATTTATTTCTGTTCTTCTGGACCGAGTATTATGGCCCTTTTAAAACTGAAAAGCTGGGAAATCTCAAAAGCGCTCAGCACTTAAACCATCAATCTGTATACAGGCAGTCCTTGATTTATGACAATAAGGTAAAGGTAAAGATTCCCATCACACATATGTGCTAGTCGTTCCCAACTCTAGGGGGCGGTGCTCATCTCCGTTTCAAAGCCGAAGAGCCAGCGCTGTCCGAAGACATCTCCGCCGGCATGACTCAATGCCAAAGGCGCACGGAATGCTTGTTACCTGCCCACCAAAGGTGGTCCCTATTTTTCTACTTGCATTTTTTACGTGCTTTCGAACTGCTAGGTTGGCAGAAGCTGGGACAAGTAACGGGAGCTCACCCCATTACGTGGCACTAGGGATGACCATAATTGAGCCCAAAATTTCTGTTGTTAAGTGAAACATTTCTTAAGTGAATTTTAACAACCTTTCTTGCCACAGTTGTTAAGTGAATCATTGCGGTTAAGTTAATAACTTGGTATTTAAGTGAATCTGGCTTCCCCGTTGACTTTGTTCATCAGAAGACCACAAAAGTTGATCACATGACCCCGGGACACTGCAGCTGTCCTAAATATGTTGCCAAACATCCATATTTTGATTGTGTGCCACAATGGTTGTAAGTGTGGAAAATGGTCATAAGTCACTTTTTTTCAGTGTGGTGGTAACTTTGAATGGTCACTAAATGAATTGTTGTAACCTGTATATTTAAAAGAACAAGAAACATAAAGTGTGTGAAGGTTTTCAATTTTAATATAGCTCTCCCCAAATCATCATAATTCTTTCTAGTTTTATATATTGCCTCCCACTGGCCAGTTCGCTCCCACAGAGAGGGCCTCCTCAGGGTGCCGTCGGCCAGACAATGTCGGCTGGCAACCCCCAGGGGGAGAGCCTTCTCTGTGGTGGCACCTACCCTCTGGAACAATCTACCCCCAGAGATACGAGTGATCCCAGACCTCCGGACTTTTCGTCGGGCCCTCAAAAACCTATTTTTTTCAGTTAGCCGGGCTGTCCTGATTTTATGGTTGGTTTTTAAAATTTGATATTGATTTTAATTGAAATGTTTTAAATTATGGGCCAAACTTTATTTAATTATGTTAAATCTATTTTAACTTTTGTGTACAAATGTTTTATTTTGGCTGTTCACCGCCCTGAGTCCGAAAGGAGAAGGGCGGTATAGAAATCTGGAATAAATAAATAAATAAATAAATAAATAAATAAATAAATAAATAAATAAATAAATAAATAAATATTGTGCAGGCAGTTTAATAGAAATTAACCATTTCCACTAAAGGAGAACCCGTGAAATTGCTTCGTTGGAGAATGTGACTGATGACTCACCTTGGGGGGAGAAGGGAAACAGGGTCAGAGCTGGAACATATATTATGTGGGGTCAGAATTGGCTTCACTTGGAATGTGCCGACATGAAGCTCCTAATAAATAACTGAATTTCTTTTGAAGCTTGGCTCGAGGCTCATGAGGTGATAACCCTGACAAATTGCTCTAACTATTAGGAAATTTCTCCTTAGTTTTAGCTTGCTTCTCTCCTTGATTAGTTTCCACCCATTGCTTCTTGTCCTGCCCTCAGGTACTTTGGAGAATAGCTTGGCTCCCTCTTCTTTGTGGCAGCCTCTGAGATATTGGAAGACTGCTATCATGTCTTCCCTAGTCCTTCTTTTCATTAAACTAGACATACCCAGTTCCTGCAACTGTTCTTCATATGTTTTAACCTCCAGTCCCCTAATCATCTTTGTTGCTCTTCTCTGCACTCTTTCTAGAGTCTCCACATCTTTTTTACCTCATGGCGACCAAAACTGGATGCAAATTTAAACTTAATTTACCCTGATAAATTTCACAAGTTCAGCTGAAGCATCATCTGTCAACCAGCCTTAAAAAAGTAGCTGCGCTCTGCACTTATTTATTTAAAAAGGTATTTAATTGCCACGGGTATTGAGTTAGACGGTTCCGCTGGCTTGCGGTAAATTATTGTTCAAAGCCATTTTAGCAATGGCTTTGACTTTTATCCACTGAATTATTGTACTAGAGTAGTAGATTGTATCTTTAAAGATTCAGGATAGATCTTGCCAGATATTTAATGCATGCTTAACCTTTACTTAATTCATTGAGGGTTTAAATGAGAAGAGGTTTATGCTGTAAATGTCACTTACATTGTAGGAAATTCCCTTGCAAAGGCTGAACATTTATAGTTTACAAAATATTGGATGCAATTCAAGTAAACATCAACATAGCACTCCTTAAAACGTAGATCAATGCCAGCCCTTTCTTAGGCCAACAAGCAGTAACTTTTATATTGATTCCATATCAAACAATACTATATATACACAATTCAAATAAGACACAAGTTGAATTACAGCCAGAGAATAGGAGCTTAAGAGATGGCGACATGTCATCCATCTTGTCTGAATTAGATAGAAGATCATCAGGAATAATAGGCTGTAAGGTAGGGAACTGTGGGGTGGGGAAATCCCAAAAGAAGACAATGACAAACCACTTCTGTAGGTTTTTGTTAAGAAACCTATGTGGACATACCTATGAAGCAGTGGTGGGATTCAAAATTTTTTACTACCGGTCCTGTGAGTGTGGCTTGGTGGGCAAGGCATGTCTTGGTGGGCGTGGCATGGCTTGGTGGGTGTGGCATGGCTTGGTGGGCGTGGCAGGGGAAGGTTACTGCAAAATCCCCATTTCCTCCCGATCAGCTGGGACTCAGGAGGCAGAGAATAGATGGGGGCAGAGGTGGTATTTACCAGTTCTCCGAACTACTCAAAATTTCTACTACTGGTTCTCCAGAAATGGTCAGAACCGGAGGTGAAATGCTCCCAGTTCGGACCGGATCAGGTGATCCGGTAGTGATTGTGGCAGGTGGTTTGGAGAACTGGTAACAATGGAGGCACGAGGCTCCGCCTACCCATCCTGGGTGTTGTTACTTCCTGCTTTTAAACTCTTTTTAAAAAGCCTCTGATGATTGTGAGACACAGCTGTGACCGTCAGAGCCTTTTTTTTTTTTTTACTTTTTTTACTTTTTACTTTTTTTACTATTCGGCCAAATAGGTTGCAAAAAAATGCTTTAAAAAAATAAAAGTTGAGTATGTGGATAGTAAAGTATGATATAATCTGTTATGAACTTGGGTTTTACTATGAGGAAGTCAAGGGGAGGGGGGGTGGGGGGGAGGAGGGGGGGGAAAAAGGGGGAAAAATCTGTATTTGAAAAACTTTTTCAATTAAAAAAAAAAAAAACTGCCCAGAATATCATCGGACTCCAGCAACCAGCCCTGGGACGACATCTTCGAATGTTGCTGTTTCAAAAAGTTGCATAACATTCTCAGACGCTCTTCCCATCCTGCTTATAATCTTTTTGGACTGTTGCCTTCTGGAAGAAGATACAGAACAATTAAAACTCGGACCACACGTCTTCTGAATAGTTTTTATCCCGGAGCTATAATTGTACTCAACAATGAACTAAAGGGCCACCATCAGTGAGCTGTTGGATAGCATTACTTGGTCTGTTGTGTGGATGTTTGGGTGGTTTAGGGGTGGGGAATTGTGGTGGGTGGGTGGGGGGGTGTTTGGGGATTGTTACGTGTGTTGGACCTGGTCTTTGGGTGTTAAGTGAATTTCGTTGCATGGGTATACTGTGTATACATGTACAATGACAAAGTTATTATCATCATGCTTGATTCCCCCCCCCCCAAAAAAAAAAGTTGGCCATACCCACCCAGTCACATTACCTCCCTCCCCCACCAAGCCACACCCACCGAACCGGTAGTAACAAATTTTACATTTCACCACTGGTCAGAACCTGCTGAATGCCACTTCTGCTATGAAGTCACAGGAGTTGAACTCAACTGGAAGACTTTTCTCTTCTTTTCTAGTTTGAGGCAAAGCACCTTCCCTAGGAGGCCTACTGAATCAAGGACTTATCACTTACGTTGGAAGAAAAATCCATCCGGTTCAGTTCTAAGCCAGGAGAAAGACCTTGGAAACATGGAGGCTGCTTGGAAAGATGGTTTAACGATGAAGCAGAACCGCACGAATTCTGAGTAGCTGACCGCATAGAGTTGAGAGTGGGGGGCTTTTATACCTTCTCTTGGGCTTTGCACTTGAACTTCCTGTTCCTGTGCAAGAACATATATTCTATTGGCTGTTGTAGGGGTCATAGTTGGCTCTGTAGGTTGTCTGAGCTACGTTTGGTGGAAGTTTGGAGGGTGATGTAATGTCCTTAGGAGATTGTGCAATGTGATAAGCTCTGCTGCTAGATGGTAGTGGGTTAATCCTATTATGTCCTGAAGGGTCATGTCTTAATCCCATCACCCTGGAGCTGAAGGTTTTTTGTTTTGTAGATTAAACTGGCCCAATCTTTCTCAATGGGCACAAAATATCTGTTGAGGGCTATTAAGAAAGGTGGGGGCTGCTTTCCAAGAGCATGTTTCTCCATTCCTCCTTTAGGGAAATATAATATTCTGCCTTTTTAATATTTCCTAAAATATTTCATTCTTCTAGGAGAGGGGTAGGTGCTAATTTTCTACACTTAGTTTGTCAAAGGGGGGAATCCTATTTTTTTTCTTTCCATAACAAATTATTGGTGGGGAAAGGCTTCAGTTACAATTTGAAAAATAGGATCAAAGAAATGGAAGATGCCACAGGCATCTTCTGGTCCAATTGCCATCTCTGGGCAAGCTCCACTAAAGAATCTCTGAAACTTTCAACCCCTGATTGAAACCTCCAGCAAGGGAAAATGCATCTCTTCATGTGCTAGTCTGTGGCCTGATCTCTTCCCTTTTTAAATATGTAAATTTTAATCTGTTTTTAAATTATTGGGGTATTTTAATTTGTCTGGGCCAAAAAGTTTAATTTGATTTTATCGGGTTTTTAAATTTTGTGTATTTATGTATTTTATTGTTGGCTGTTCACCGCCCTGAGTCCTTCGGGAGTAGGGCGGTATACAAATCAAATAAACTAACTAACTAAACTAACTAGTCTGTTCTACTGGTTGACAGCTTGTACAGTTAAGGAAATTCTTCTTTATAATTTTCACCCACTGGTTGTGGTCAATGCAAACTATGTTCATTCCCTCTTCTGTGTGACAGAAGACTGCTATCTGATCACCCTTCATTCTTCTTTTCTGTAAGCTAAATGTCAACTCTGAAGCTGGCCTGACCGAGGCCATCTTGGAGGCTTCAGTGTTGCCACAATGGTGCTGAAGGGGTCTAGGACTTTTCTGCTCTACCTGTTTCTCCTCCAAGATTTCACCTCCACATTATTACGCCCCAGCACTTTGGGCCACAGCCCCTCCATCCCAGTCCCTTCGCTGCGACCCATTCATCGAAGTACAGTTCGCATCAGGCTTTTGGGTGCTCAGGACAGTTCACAGCCAGCCAATCAGTGCAGGGGCTCGGGGGCTTTGGGAGTAGAGCGGGAGCTGCAATCCCAAATCTCGGCCACCTCGGGAAGCTCCGAAATGAACTGCAGCTCCCATTCTACTCCCAAAGCCCCCGAGCCCCTGCACCGATTAGCTGGCTGCGAACTGTCCTGGGTGCCCAAAAACCTGATATGAACCATACTTCAACGAATGGGCCGCAGCGAAAGGATTGGGACGGCGGGGCCATGGCTCAAAATGCTGGGGTGTAATAACACAGAGGCGAAACCCCGGAGGAGAAAAATGCAGAGCCAAGGGTTCAAGCCAAAAAGTCCCATTCCATGCTGAGGGATAGGAAGGGAGGGGGGAATAGGGAGATAGCTGGGATTTGGTAGCCAAAACAAAATAGATTCCCCTGAGAATCAAGGACATTCCAACAGTGACTGAAAAGAGGAGGAGTGACGTTTTCAAGCAACGGGACAGCACCTTGATTGGACCATGTGACTAATTGTTTGGGAAAAGGGGGGGGAAACGTTTACTTTTAATTAGCTGAAAACTGTGGGAACCTCTAGAGTCGGTTTTCATCAGTTTGTGCCGATATGATATATACAATAAACTTGTTTGTTGAGGAACCTGCTTGCCTCAGAGCTCTGTTTGCTATGGGTGTATTACTTGGAACCCTGACACTAAATATACTCAGAGCTTTAACCATTCCTCATAAAGCTTGGTTTTTAGAACCTTCATCATTTTGATAGCTCTCTTGAACTTGTTCCAGTTTGTCCCTGCCCTGTGAATCAAGTGCTCTAAATGATCAGGGTAGGGTACAAGTGAAAGCTGTGATCTGGACCATAAATCATTGTCAGTTTTCCCCAAGATACCAGTGCCCTTTTTATCAGCTGCACTATAGTGTTTGCTTATGTTTTACAAGAATACCCATCACAATTGAGGCAGCAGCAATAACAATAGGAAGAAAAGGGGTTAGACTTTTCTCCCCACTCAAGGATAGATTATGTTGAACCATATTTTTCAGAGTATAAGATGCACCTTAGTTTTTGGGGAGGAAAATAAGAAAAAAGCTGATTGGTGGATGGATCGGACTCCTGGAATACCCCCAATCAGCTGTTCCTAGAGGTGAATTTTAGCAACAGGTTCCTTGGTTGTGAGCTCTGTGCCTTGCTTTGTTTTGCTTTTTATTTCTGCCTCTGAAACTTCTGAAACTCCGTTTCAGAAAAAACTTTTTTTCCTGCCTCTGAAAGCCTCCAAAACGGAGCTTCAGAAAAAAAGCTTTGGAGGCTTTTTTTTCTGAAGTTCCGTTTCGGAGGCTTTTTTTCTGAAGTTTCATTTCTGAGGCCTTTTTTCCAAAGCTTCATTTCTGAGGCTTTTTTTCCTGAAGCTTTATTTCTTAGACTTTTTTCAGCCTCTGAAATCTCCGTTTGAGAGGCTGGGTGGGGCTACATTCAAAGTATAAGACGCACCGAGATTTTCACCCTCTTTTTTGGGGGGAAAAGGTGCATTTTATACTCTGAAAAATATGGTAATCTCATTCTAATTTTTCAAGACACATTAATGCAAAAAAACCCAACAACCTGTCTTTAGAAGAGCATATGACGGCCGTGGCCAGGGGGGGCTTTCTATCAGGTTCGCCTGATACACCAGTTGCGCCCCTTTCTGGATCGGGACTCCTTATCCATGGTCACTCATGCCCTCGTCACTTCCCGCCTGGACTACTGCAATGCTCTCTACATGGGACTCCCCTTGAGGAGCACTTGGAGGCTCCAACTGGTGCAGAATGCAGCCGCGCGGGTACTTATGGGGGCAACATGGCGCTCCCACATGACACCTCTCCTGCGCGAGCTGCATTGGCTCCCAGTGGTCTTCTGGGTGCGCTTCAAGGTATTGGTTCTCATCTTCAAAGCGCTCCATGGCTTAGGGCCCAGTTATTTACAAGACCACCTTCTGCCACCGATAACCTCCCACCGGTCAATACACTCCCACAGAGAGGGCCTCCTCAGGGTGCCATCGGTCAGGCAATGTCGGCTGGCGACCCCCCAGGGAAGAGCCTTCTCTGTGGGGGCACCCGCCCTCTGGAATGAGCTACCCCCAGGGATACGACTGATCCCGGACCTCCGGACCTTCTACCGGGCTCTGAAGACTTTTTTATTTCAGCAAGCCGTGCTGGGTTAAAAATCTTTTAATTGCTGAATTTTATGGGTAAGGGGTTTTAAATTGGGGGAAGCCAATTATAAATTTAATTTTGTTTTTATAGTATTTTAATGTTTATATTGTATGTTTTTTAATTTTGGCTGTTCACCGCCCTGAGTCCTTCGGGAGAGGGGGCGGTATAAAAATTTTAAAAATAAATAAATAAATAAAACCCCATACAGATCTTAAACTTCAATTTCAAAGTCGAAATTGGCCTTTAGTGTGTATACCAATCCTTAAGAACAATAGTACATTTTGCAGAAGACTTTCAGGTAATTCTTCATGATAACTTTACTGATCAAGCTTTCATAATTGCTAAATTGAAACACAAAACCCCTTCCCTCTTCAACTTACACAGAATTATTCTCAATTGGATAGTTAACTCTGGTTGTTTGACCTTCATCATCAGAAGGTGTCTGCAATTGACTTGCTTCCTCTGACATGGATTGATCAGAATTATTTACCTTTCCATTGAACAAAATTAAATTCCAGAGATTCCTACAGTATTACATATCAAGAGATCCATTTTTCAAAGTCTCTTTCCCTCAATGCAGCAGCGTGGTGTGGAAAGACATTAGCCCGTGATAAAGTCACTCATGCCCTGGTTACTTCCCGCTTGGATTACTGCCATTCCCTCTACATGGGCCTGCCCCTGAGATGCACCCAGAGACTCCAGCTGATCCAGAATGCAGCTGCACGGGTTGTTATGGGAGCCCCTCGTTACTCCCATATAACACCCCTCCTGCGTGAGCTGTACTGGTTACCAGTGGTTCTCCGTGTCCGCTTCAAGGTGCTAGTCCTCATCTATAAGGCCCTTCATGACTTAGGTCCGGGATATTTGCATGACCTTCTCCTGACTGCCTCTCACCGTCCTGTTCGCTCACATAGGGCCGCTCTCCTCAGGGTTCCGACGGCGAGCCAATGTCACCTTGCTGTGCCCAGGGGTAGGGCGTTCTCTGTGGGTGCTCCCACCCTCTGGAATGAATTACCTACTGAGCTCCAGACGGCTCCTGATCTCCGCTCCTTCCGTCGGGACTTGAAGACTTGGCTTTTCAAACAAATAGGCTGAGACTGATTCCGGGCTTTATTATTTACTACTAATTAATTATTTGGATTAAATTATGATTTTATTGTACTTGTTTCTTAACTTGTGTTCGCCGCCCTGAGTCCTTCGGGAGAATGGTGGCATATAAATACATGTAATAAATAAATAAATAAAATAAAAGAACAGTTTCCAAATACCCAGATGAGTTACTAAATAAATAACCAAACCTGAGATTGCTCACAGTTCTGTTTTTTCCAATGTTATCCGGATAACTCAATTATTCACAAAGATGTACCACTGAGCAAAAAAAGAGACTGTAGTGTTATTTTCTCTTTTCAAAGTACAGACAGGGAACACTTTATTGTGGGGTACCCTAACTCTGTTCAATTAATTTTGTCCATGATGGAGTGAATTCCTAGAGAGACCCTGCAAAAAAGCTAATGTCTAGGACCCATTATCTCTGTGGCTGTTTGACTTCCTGCTTCCCTATTCCAACTGCCATACATGGCGGTAGATGAAAAAAAAAAAGAGCAGAATTGTCTGGGATGAGTTAGATAAAGAGAATGTTCCTTGAAACTGGATTTCTGGTGAAATTATGGATGTACCTAAGCAGCTTCAGTAGAGAAAACAATTGCTACCAACCTGCCCTCCATTGAGGACCTGTATACTGCATGAGTCAAAAAGAGGGCTGTGAAAATATTTCCAGACCCGTCACATCCTGGACATAAATTGTTTCAACTCCTACCCTCAAACGACTCTATAGAGCACTGCACACCAGAACAACTAGACACAAAGACAGTTTTTTCCCCGAACGTCATCACTCTGCTAAACAAATAATTCCCTCAACACTGTCAAACTATTCATTAAGTCTGCACTACTATTAATCTTCTCATTGTTCCCATCACCCATCTCCTTCCGCTTATGACTGTATGACTGTTACTTTGTTTCTTGTATCCTTGCGATTTATATTGACTGTTTTCTATTATGATTTGATTGCTTATTTGTTCCCTATGACTATCATTAAGTGTTGTACCTTATGATTCTTGATGAAGGTATCTTTTCTTTTATGTACACTGAGAGCATATGCACCAAAGACAAATTCCTTGTGTGTCCAATCACTCTTGGCCAATAAAGAATTCTATTCTATTCTATTCTATTCTATTCTATTCTATTCTATTCTATTCTATTCTATTCTATTCTATTCTACTCTACTCTACTCTACTCTACTCTACTCTACTCTACTCTACTCTACTCTACTTTATTCTACTTCTGTTCTACTCTACTCTGCTCTACATCATTCTACTATTCTATTCTATTCTATTCTATTCTATTCTATTCTATTCTACTCTACTCTACTCTACTCTACTCTACTCTACTCTACTCCACTCCACTCCACTCTACTCTACTCTACTCTACTCTACTCTACTTTATTCTACTTCTGTTCTACTCTACTCTGCTCTACATCATTCTACTATTCTATTCTATTCTATTCTATTCTATTCTGGGGGAGGGGGTTTCTTCCCAGGATGTATTATAAAGTTTAAGACAGAGGTCAGTTAGCAATTTTTCCTTTTTCTCTGTTGCTGTTGCTACTTCCTAGCTATTTCCAAGGATATTTCCAAGACAAATTATTGGAAAATACTTGGCCAATAAAAAAAATTCTATTCTATTCTATTCTATTCTATTCTATTCTATTCTATTCTATTCTATTCTATTCTATTCTATTCTATTCTATTCTATTCCATTCCATTCCATTCCATTCCATTCTCCTATTCTATTCTATTCTATTCTATTCTATTCTATTCTATTCTATTCTATTCTATTCTATTCCATTCCATTCCATTCCATTCCATTCCATTCCATTCTCTATTCTATTCTATTCTATTCTATTCTATTCTATTCTATTCTATTCTATTCTATTCTATTCTATTCTCTACAGTATACAGAAATACTTTGCCACCATTTTTCTGGGGCTGTTATTTCATGTTTTCCAAACTATCCTACAGCCTACATTTTCCTGGTAGCTTTTCCTCCAAGCACTAACCCATCTTCAATCCAATTTGCCTTTTTCAAGATTAGCCAAGATAAATTAGATGCTTCCAGCCACAAATCAGTCCCTTTGTACGTGAGCATCAGTGAATTAGCCAGAGAAAGGGCACTCTAGATAGCCATATTTTCTGAATATGGCTATTATGGCATCTTAAGATGAATTTATCAAAAAAAAACTCTAATTGAAGAGAAAATAATACGCACATTTATCTAAAGGGCCTTACCGCTGCTTAAAGAAGGAAAACTAAGTTTAAATTGCTTGCTTCAAAAACTGAGCCTGTGTGAATAGAATAGAATAGAATAGAATAGAATAGAATAGAATAGAATAGAATAGAATAGAATAGAATAGAATAGAATAGAATAGAATAGAATTCTTTATTGGCCAAGTATGATTGGACATACAAGGAATTTGTCTTGGTGCATATGCTCTCAATGTACATAAAAGAAATATAATATAATATAATATATAAATAGAATAGAATAGAATAATTATAATATATGAATAGAATAGAATAGAATAGAATAGAATAGAATAGAATAGAATAGAATAGAATAGAATAGAATAGAATAGAATAGAATAGAATAGAATAGAATAGAATATGCAGAAGGAATAACTTTGAGGAACAGGAGGAAGAGTCACTACCAAGATCGTGGTCGGATAAAAGAAACCTGAGTCTGGGGCTGCAGTGTAATGTACATCTACTAAGAAGCTTTATGTGCAATACGTCCAAATAAATAAATAAATGTGAAAGCCTTAGTTGTCCAAAGTCATAACAGACGGGTTGTAGACTTTACAAGAGATCTACACACCAGATTTGTGCTCTTTAGCAGGTCATTAAATGCCATATACCGTATTTTTCGAAGTATAAGACGCACCGGAGTATAAGATGCATCTTAGTTTTTGGAGAGGAAAATAGGGGAAAAAATTCTGCCTACCAGGTATTCATCTGGCTAGCGTCCTTAGTCTGGTCAGCTTCAGCACATTAGTTCACTGGTTTTTATCCCCTGGTTGGGGATAAAAACCAGCTTCTAAAGCACAGCTGATCGTCGGAGGGAGAAGCAATGAGAAAAACAGGCGAAGCGTGGAAGACCGCTTCACTTGTTAGTGCCTCGTTAGGGCTGTAAAAAAGCTTCAAAAGCACAGCTGATCATCGGAGGGAGCTCCAGTGAAAGTCGGAAGGGGTAGGAGAAGGCAGCAGCTGTTCTGGGTAACCATTTTGGCCACCGCATGTCGCATTTTAAGTGTCCAAACGTGTCACATTTTTGGGCAGCGATCGGTAGTGATGTAATCCCTGCAGCCTTGAAGGGCTCTCAAATGGAGCATTTGGAGGCTGAAAACACGACACGCAGAGCCCAAAAACACAACCCATTGTCGGTGACAATCTCTGCAGCCAGGAATAGGATGTGCGGAGGCCGAAGGGTGGGGGACGGTGGGTGGGCAGGGCTACATTCGGAGTATAAGACGCACCCAAATTTTCAGCCACTTTTAGGGGGGGAAGTGTGTCTTATACTCAGAAAAATACGGTAAATGTGAGAGAGAAAACACGGTAAATGTTTGGGGATTTAGAGAAAGCACGCGATAAAGTGAATGGGCTTAAATTGTGGAAGATTTGTGTAAATATGGAATGGAAAGTTGAAAGGCTGAATGCTTTACGCGTGGTAATAAATGGAAATAAAGCATGGTGAAAATAAAGCAAACAGCAACAGGTGGTGGTTTAATGTATTTATGGATGCACATATTTTTAAAAAAATGCTTGTGGTGACATGAAGCTAAGGATGCTCATCTACAAAGATGAGACAAGGTTGTCACTTGATAAATAATTTGCAACAAAGGACATGATGACATCAAAGATCAAGGGACTTCAGCCTGGCAAGGAAAAGGACCACGCGAGACAAGCAGCTTCTACAGAATCGATAAATTTTCTTCCAAGACCTACTTCATGGACCATCTCCATGCAATTAGCTTGGCATCAGTACAGAATTGCCACCTGCTAGAGTTTTTTTTTCCTCCAACTTTTCCGTTGAGTGTACATCCTGCCGTTCCCTGAAGTTCCTTATCCAAGTTGTAAGCTGGCCAGAAGTCAAACTTTGATTCTGACTTATTTATCCTCCAGAAATGATCCTTCTATCCTGTAATGATTGCTGCAGCAATTTCTTTTTTTTCCTCCAATTTTTATTTATAAGTATAAACTAAACAGAACAATGAAACGTTCAAAACATAAAAACATATAAACACCCATTTCAATACATGTCCAGTTTGTCGCAACTGTAATATACATTTCTCTTTGTATTTTGACTCTTCCTTATTTGGTCATTCCTTTTGTCTATCTGCTATTGATCTTTGTTGACCTATGTCTGTTCTTTGTTTCCATCATACTATATTTGGTCATTTTGTTTACTTCCTATTGCTTCATCTCTTTCCTATCTTTCAACCAACTATACCACTTTTCCCATACTAAGTAAAAGTCATGTTCTTCCCTACTTTGTAATTCCTTTGTGAGTCTATCTAATTCCGCACATTCCATAATTTTATTGATTACTTTATCTGGTGTTGGTATATCACTACTCTTCCAGTGTTGTGCGTATAGTATTCGTGCTGCTGTTATCATATGTATAATTAAATAGGTTGTTTCTTTTTCATAGTATCCATTCACTATGCTGCAGCAATTTCTATTGAGACCAAAACAGGCTGAAGAGATTACCCCGGGGATAAACGTGATGAAAATTTTTATCTCCCCTCCATGCTTAATTTTTTTTTTTTTTAAACATTGTGCATGGCATCCCTATGTCTGCGCATGCACACGGACAGTGTCATGTTGCAAGACATGCACAAAGGTATCTTATGCTATGTCTATCTTTCTTCCTTTGGTTAAAAAGCTCTCTTTTGAAAAGACATTATTTGGACTGGTGGTTTTCTTTCTCTCCTGCTTGTGGATTTTCAGCAGGGGTGGTATTCACTTACCTTCGCTACCGGTTCGCAAATGTGAGAGCCTTTCTGTGCAGGTGCAGGAGGTCAAAAACAGGACATGATGACATCCGGGCAAGTGGGCGGAGCCTCCCATAGCCGCCACTACTGGTTTGCCTGAACCAGATCGAAGTGGCTAAATACCACCACTGATTTTCAGTCTATATGATTACCAAAGTAATAAATCATCATCATCATTTAACGACCCCATAATCCCTTGCGGGATGGAGTCTGGGCAACTGAATGGAGCTAGCAGAGTCTTTACTGGCCGGATGCCCTTCCTGTTGCCAATGCGGAGTTTTGTTCAGCAGATATGTTCTCATTGTGCCCAGAGAGAGAGAAATAGCTGCCTCTACCTAGGATCGAACTCACAGCCTCCTGATTGTGAGGTGGAAGCTCCACCTCTAGGCCACCGCACCACTCCTTACCAAAGTCGTTAATGAAGTGCCATATCTTACAACAGTTCATTTAGGGACTGTTCAAAGTTACAACGGCACTGAAAAACGTGCCTTATGACCAGTTTTCACCCTTATGACTTTTGTAGCATCCCCATGGTTATATGATCAAAATTCAGACGCTTGGCAATTGACTCATATTTTTGACGGTGGCAGTGTCTCATGATTCCCCCCCTTTTTTTTAATTTGATTTATATGCCGCCCTTCTCCGGAGACTCAGGGCGGCTTACAATGTGTTAAGCAATAGCCTTCATCCTTTTGTATATTTTTTTACAAAGTCAGCTTATTGCCCCCACAAACTGGGTCCTCAGGTCCTTTGCGACTTTCGGACAAGCAAAGTCAATGGGAAAGCTAAATTCACTTAACAACAATTAACAATTAACAACAATTCGACTAATTTTGGAATTGGCTAAAATGGCAAAATGGACTACCTTGATTAAAGAAAAGAACATAACTACTTTGGTTTCCACTTGGAAACCGATTCTGAACTTCATGCTTGAAGTGGAAAAGAAGGAAACGTTGATTTTGGGTTTGATCAAGTAGACTGATAGATTTTTACAGAAATGACTGGTGCATATTATTATGAAAAAGCAAAAAGTTATGATTTGCCTTATTTTACTGCAACAGGGACGCGGTGGCTCAGTGGCTAAGACGTTGAGCTTGTTGATCGAAAGGTCGGCAGTTCAGTGGTTCGAATCCCTAGTGCCACGTAATGAGGTGAGCTCCCGTTACTTGTCTCAGCTTCTGCCAACCTAGCAATTCGAAAGTACGTAAAAAATGCAAGTAGAAAAATAGGGACCACCTTTGGTGGGAAGGTAACAGCATTCCGTGCACCTTTGGCGTTTAGTCATGCTAGCCACATGACCACAGAGATGTCTTCAGACAGCGCTGGCTCTTCGGCTTTGAAACAGAGATGAGCACTGCCCCCTAGAGTCGGGAACGATTAGCACATATATGCAAGGGGAACCTTTACCTTTATTGCAACAGAGAGTCAGAAGTCAATGTTTCTTTCTTTTTTTATCCTTCCTCACTTCTCTTCTCCCTTTTCCTCCTTACTGCTTTTCTATTTACTTTTGTATTTTGTATTTTACAATATCTTATAACTCAATAAAAACATTATTATTATTTTTTTAAAAAGTAACAATTCAACTAATTTAACAACTGGATTGATCCATTTAACATCTGTGGCAAGAGAGGTCATAAAATGGGGCAAACCCACTTAAATGTTTCACTGGATTCAACTGTGGTTGCTGGTAAGTTGACGACTACCTGTATGCCTCAGAATTTTAATATTTAATATTGTACCATAAATATTTTAACATTCCGCTTTTAAATTCCGCAGTTGCAATGCCCTGAAGACAAAAGGTAATTGAAAAAAAACTCTAATCTAATTAGGACTTCCACACCCAATTTCGTACCAAATAGCAGCCCAAATATTTATCATGGGGAAAACTCCAGTCATACGTTTTCTTAGGACTGTCGCAAAGATTAGGCTAAAAAAAAAAAAGAATCTTTTTTTTTTTGGTCAAGATTGTTTTCTCTCTGGCAGATCACCTGGAAGGATTAATGTTGCAGTCATCTGACACAAAGATTAAATAATAAGAAACCTATTTTTCACTTCAGCGGTTACCTAACATGCCCTCATAAATCAGAAGATGGTTGGGGTTTTTTTCCAGAAAATATTCACAGGTGAAGGGATTATTACAGTTCCAATCTGGCATTCCGAACAAAAAAGAATTAGAAGACCGTCTCGATGTCTGTCCAATTCATCTAAAAAGCCATCTAACAAGCAGAGGTGGGTTTCCCATAATTTTACCACCGGTTCGCGGCACACCGAAAATGTGAGCGTAAGCGCATGTGCTTTACTCATCTGCACATCCTGCATGCATGTGCTTTGCTCGCGCATGTGGCTTGCACTCATACCCTTTGCTCACACGCATGGCTTGCACTCAGGGGTGGGTTCTAAATTTTTTTACTACTGGTTCTGTGGGCGTGGCTTATTTTGTGGGTGTGGCTTGGAGGTCATGTGACTAGGTGGGCGTGGCTAGCTGGTCAGAGTCATTTCTGGAAGGTCCTCGCACTTACGACCAGTCCTCGCACTTACGACCCGATTCATTTGTTTGCTTTGAACACAGATCAGCTGTAGGGCGGCCCTTTGAAGCCCCGCGGCAAGAGTTTAAACAGTTTTTTTCCCTCTAGTCATCAGCTGGGACTCAGGAGGCAGCAATAGATTGGGGGTGGGGCCAAATAAAAGGTAAGAATAACGTGGGTGGGTGGGTGGGAGGGAGGGCGGGGGGGAAGAACCGGTTCGGTGATGTCATATCGTCACCGTTACCGGCTCGGCCGAACCAGATCAAACCGGGAGGAACCCACCACTGCTTGCACACATTCGCTTTGCTCGCACGCACGGCTTGCCCAGATGCGCATGGCTTAGAAAATGTGGCTAAATAATGCCAGGGTGGGTCGACGTGAGTGGGGCCACCCACAGGTCACCACTACCAGTTTTCCCGAACCGGTCTGAACCAGCTGAATACCACCACTGCTAAGAAGTGTCCCGAGACACCTCATGCTATGGAAGCGTTCAAAAAAACCAAGCATTAATCCTGATTTTAAGAAAACACACACACATATAATAATAACAGCCCTGCTTTCTTCTATCTTTGATTACAGGTACAGTAGTCCTCGGCTTATGACCACAATGGAGCCCAAAATTTCTCTTGTGAAGTGAGACACTTGTTCAGCTAGTTTTGCCACAATTTACAACCTTCCTCGCCACAGTCGTTAACTGAACCACTGCCGTGGATAAGGTAACTAACCTGGTTGTTAAATGAATCTGGTTTCCCCCATTGAGTTTGCTGGTCGCAAAAGGGGATCCCCTGACTTTGGGACACTGCAACCGTCATATGTGTGAACCAGTTGCCAAGCATCTGAATTTGGATCATGGGGATTCGGCAACAGTCATAACTCTGAAAAACAGTCCTAAGTCCCTTTTTTAAGCACCGTTGTAACTTTGAATGTTGTTCCGCCAGGCCGGGCTATCAACATAATAGTTTTAAATTGGGGTATTTTAAATTTCTGGGGTTTTAATTGAGCCAAATTATTTAATCATTTTAAATTTTAATTGCTGTTTTGTCTTGTGTTTTTAAATAGGCTGTACACCGCCCTGAGTCCTTTGGGAGAAGGGCGGTATAGAAATAAAATTATTATTATTATTATTATTATTATTATTATTATTATTATTATTATTATTATTATTATTATTATTATTATTATTATTATTTATTGGTTAATCTTTAGTGAGATTCACAGCCTTTGAGGCTGGTTAATAGCTCAGCAGCTCGAGGCCTAACCAAGGACCTAGGAACTGTTAAGGTATCGTCAGAGGATGTAAGGTGTTCCGAGTAAGGTGGTTTTTTGTAGAGTCAAAATGTTCAAGTCCGGCAAATTTAGAATTTCTAAATAGCGGGGTAGCCCTTTGGGTATTGCTCCAAGGGCTCCAATTACAATCGGGACAACACACGATTTCTTTTTCCACAGTCGCTCAACTTCAATTTGTAAGTCCCGGTACTTTGTGATTTTTTCTTGCTGCTTATCTTCAATTCGTGCATCACCAGGTATTGCAATGTCAATGAACCATACTTTTTTCTTTTCAACTATTGTTATGTCAGGTGTGTTGTGGATCAAGTGCCTGTCAGTCTGAATCCTAAAGTCCCACAAGATCTTGAGTTTCTCCTTCTCTAAAACTTTCTCAACCTGATGTTCCCAGTGGTTTTTGCTGTACTCAAATCCAAACTTCTGGCACAATTTCCAGTGAATGATTTTAGCAACACGGTCATGGCATTGTAGGTAGTCAGTTTGTGAAATTTTGCTGCACCCACTGATCAGGTGGTCGACTGTCTCATCTTTCTCATTGCAGAGGCGGCATTTGCTGTTGGTGGTAACATGTTGAATTACAATTATTATTATTATTATTATTATTATTATTATTATTATTATTATTATTATTATTATTATTATTATTATTATTATTTGAACTGTTGTAAGTCGAGCATTACCTGTATTGGAGAAAAGGCTCTTTAAAATGCAGGGTTAACTTTAGCCTGTTGTCTAAGGATATTCTCAGTTCCTCCAGGACCTCACGGTTGTCCCAAAGGTGCTTTTTTCAAGAGGCAACTGGACTTCCTGGTTTTTCTTGGAAGACGTTTTGCTTCCCATCCAAGAAGCTTCTTTAGCAGAGTGTTATGTTTTTATGCTAAAGGTCCCTCCCGCTTGGATATATGTTACATTTAATGCAATGTATATTATGCTGTAGTTTTTCTTTTGTACTCTTATTCTGTCTAAGTATGTATATTGGCTTGCTTATTTTTAAAATTTAGAGGCTGCCCCAATAAGGCTTGTTGCAATGAGAAAAACAGACCATTATATCATTAAAAGAGAAGCACCAGAAGAAATCAACAATCTTCTAAAAGAACACCATGGCTTCCTCTAACCCAGATCCTACGGACCATTGCTCCCTCTAACCCAGATCCTAGGGACCATTGCTCCATTTACTCCAGATCCTATGGACCATTGCTCCCTCTAACTGAGATCCTATGGACCATTGCTTCCTCTAACCCAGATCCTAGGGACCATTGCTCCCGCTAATCCAGATCCTATGGACCATTGCTCCATCTACTCCAGATCCTACAGACCATTGCTTCCTCTAACCCAGATCCTACAGATCATTGCTTCCTCTAACCCAGATCCTACAGACCATTGCTTCCTCTAACCCAGATCCTACAGACCATTGCTTCCTCTAACCCAGATCCTGGGGACCATTGCTTCCTCTAACCCAGATCCTGGGGACCATTGCTTCCTCTAACCCAGATCCTACAGACCATTGCTTCCTCTAACCCAGATCTTGGGGACCATTGCTTCCTCTAACCCAGATCCTACAGACCATTGCTTCCTCTAACCCAGATCCTACAGACTATTGCTTCCTCTAACCCAGATCCTACAGACCATTGCTTCCTCTAACCCAGATCTTGGGGACCATTGCTTCATCTAACCCAGATCTTAGGGACCATGGCTCCCTCTAACCCAGATCCTAGGAAGAAAACAGATTTTAAGGGCTTGTTTGAATAGGGTCAGAATGGACTCTGAATCATCCATGCACATAAATGCACATACATATGAGATTGATTCATTACAATAAAGCTAAAAACAGAAGCTATTTCTTAAATTGAATATTGAAGTGTCCTGATCAGTTGGTAGGCTACAACTTTTGATTAATCTCCAACTCTCAATTTAGGTAGCATAAGGCTCCGGATGATCTGGGATGAAGACAAAAAGTTTAACTTCTTGTTTTATCCTTTTCCCAACAGGCCAAATGCTTAAAACACAGTGGAACAAACCAGTGCATTCTACTGTTTGTGCAGTTACAGTAGGCAATTGATCCTTATCTACAATTAACAATTCTAAGCAGATTCTAATACTTAACAAGAGCTCAACAATTCTAATACTTAAAAGAGATTCTCAGTTCAATACACATTCCTCTCAAAGCGACTATCAATAAAATGGGAACGTTAAAGCTCTCTTAGATAGTTAATGTCGAGGAGAAGACACTAAGAGCTGTAATATTTTGCGTTCATAAATAAGGACTGGGAAAACTTCATGCTACAAGTTAAATACTGTAGGAAAGGGTAGCTTAGCTCTCCAGAAATAAAGACTGACACACAGAAAAATGTGACTGACAAGAAAAATGTTGACAATTATTAAAGTATCCCTGATATTTTAATAACATTAATAGGGTATGAATAGGCTACCTCTTG
Source organism: Pantherophis guttatus (assembly GCF_059756535.1). NCBI lineage: Eukaryota > Metazoa > Chordata > Lepidosauria > Squamata > Colubridae > Pantherophis > Pantherophis guttatus. Next base: position 124,239,742 of record NC_142067.1, read on the forward strand.
TGGGTATTAATCTCTTGCAGCTAGAGATTACTATTCACATTACTAGTGAATGACTTTTGCCTTGAGCCTGGTGGAACAGTTATTTAGCAAGTGCCTGGCACTTGGAGAATCAAGTAGCACTTCATTATTTAATTTCTCAGAACAGTCCTTAGACTAATTCCCCTAATCTCGTCACTTTCATATTTTTACTTCTTGTTCCTCTTCTGACTGCAGCAGTTGCTGCTTCAGCTGATGTCCCTTCTATCAGCCAAATGCATATTTTTCCCCCCCAAAAAAATTCCTCATCCAGGCAACTACAACGGGGAGAGGAGGTTACAGACCAATTCAATATGATTTGAAAGGCTGAACACAGGGGTGAAATCCAGCAGGTTCTGACAGATTCTGGAGAACCGGTAGCGGAAATTTTGAGCAGTTCGGAAATTTTGAGTAATTTGGAGAACCAACAAATACCACCTCTGGCTGGCCCCAGAGTGGGATGGGAATGAAGATTTTGCAATATTCTTTCCCCAGGAGTGAGGAGGGAATGGGGATTTTGCAGTATCCTTCCCTGGAGTGGGATGGGAATGGAGATTTTGCAGTATCCTTCCCCTGCCACGCCCACCAAGCCATGCCCACCAAGCCATATCACGCCCACCAAGCCACGCCCACAGAACCAGTAGTAAAAAAAATTGGATTTCACCACTGGCTGAACATTAAAATCCCAATTCCCCCATCCCTCTTTTCTAGTGATTTTAGGGGAAGAAGCTTTCGAGTTAAATATAAGGCCGCTGCCTTTTGTCAGTGATGGGATCATGATAGTCCCAGAGCCCAGCCCTATCTCAAAATAAATGTCATAAATCACTTCAAATCTTGCATGGGATTTGAAGGGGGAAACGCAGACTGTGGGAGTCGAATGAATCAATTTGAAATGATCAAAATCCATTAAGAACACTTAAGAATATACTTTCAAAGTTCAGCTTATCCTAGAGGGATGAAATTATGGCAATAATAATGATGATGATGATGGAATGGAATTATTCAAACCAATAGTGGGACTAATATCATATTAATGGAGATTAATAAGGGCACAGCAAAAACCCGCTGTTGAAGTCAAATTCATTTCAAGACTCGGAGACTAAATAATGCCACTGTTTACTCCCGAGAGATTTTGGCACAATGAGTAAAAGCTTCTTATCCAAGTGGAACAAATTACCTCTCCCCATTCTAAACCATTTTCCCAGACAATTAGCAGCCAATATTTTTTCCCTCCACCCCAAAAGATCCATAATGACTTGCAAGTGGTTACAGCAGGGCTGTGAGAATAGCTACCTCTGCTTGCAAGCTACTTCACAGACAGACCTGCAGCTGACATCAATTAACTCCGATTAAAAAAATATTACATGAGCTTGGCGTGTTTCCCTTCCCTACCCGACTTTCCATGCTGTTCAGAGTCACCCCAGATGAAATTTGTGTCAGATTAATTTATATTAGGGGAACATATTGAATAAACTCTATTGCTGGTAGAACAATTAACTGATAATAATGGCCAAATTATGTTTTGCCGGAGAACACGGCAAAGGAGGAGGTGTGTGTGTGGGGGAGGGGGATTGGCTACTCCTCCTCAATCTGTCCAAGAAGCTTTTTTTATTTTAAATGTGGAAGACCAGGGATGGGAAGAAATTCAACTCCCACTATACAGAGCTGTAATGGCTCATCAGGCAGCTCCTCAAACTTCAACCTCCCTTGGTTTAATACAGCATATCCCCCCCAATTCCGTAGGAGATACTAAACGGAGAGTTTGGCGTACCTTCCATCAAAATACAAGAGTTGAACCTGTTAGCTTCTACTTGGGAACGCTGCTAAAGTCTGTTCTGACCTAGGCTTCCCTAAAAAGCAGGAAGCAGAGACTAGATCCCAGCAAAACCCCTTTTATTTACACGACTGTGAATTCCTTTCATTCACAGTCAGCAACGCCTGGCAAACAGTCTTTCAGAGGAATATTTATCAACACAGACCTTATCTTGCTTGGAAAGCTGCCATGTCAATAGTTTGCAAACGCAGTGCAAGGCAAAACTTGGCACAGAGTCTTTGGGATTCACAGACAGATCTTCCCACTGTTGAAATGGCCGAACAAATGAATTGTTTCCTGCAAAAGCCCACTCCCCATTCATTCTTCTTTTGTTTCCTATGGGAGGGGCCAATCACCTCCAAGGTGTGGTTTTACTCCCCAAGTCGACCCTGGTTTCTTAGTTGTTCTTGTCTTCTGGCAGCTCTGCACATGCGTACACTGGGAACAGGCTCCAGCTGTTCCTCTGCCTCACTGCTGTCTAGCTCCCTCTCTGCCTCCAATGCAGAGCCCTCATCCAAGCTTTCTCTAGCCCCAAGGACTGGCCCATGTTCCTCCCCAACCTCCTCACTGTCTGACTCTGCTGCCGGCTCTGCTGGCTGCCGGCAGGCCACAACAAGGTCTAAGAAGTGAAGTAGTCCTTAGGAATTATAAATGAATAAAGATACAGTGGCTGGACATCATCAAAGCTGACACCAGCCAGAGCATGGAACAGGGGTGTCAAACTCAATTTTATTGAGGGCTGCATCAGGGTTGTGTTTGACCTTGGCGGGGTCTGGGGGGGACGTGGCTGGGGGGGCATGGCCATCTTGACATCACTTGTCAAAACAAGGGCCTGGTGGCCCAGCAGACTAAAAGCATTGTGATTAACACCAGCTGCCTGCAATTACTGCAGGTTCGAATCTCGCCAGGCTCAAGGTTGACTCAGCCTTCCATTCTTTCTAAGGTAGGTAAATTGAGGACCCAGTTTGTGGGGGCAATAAGCTGACTTTGTATAAATATACAAAAGGATGAAGGCTATTGCTTAATGCATTGTAAGTCGCCCTGAGTCTCCGGAGAAGGGCGGCATATAAATCAAATTTATGAATCATACTATCGGTAGTAGGAAATAAAAAGGGAGTAAAGATGTAATTTTATGTAAATAAAATGTAATATTATATATTAAGGATTATAAAAGTAAGAAATCCTACGGGTAGTATCTTTAAACTAAGACAATGAACTAATGCTATGTAAAGAACAATGTAAATATTATGAAGGTATATCTGTATATGTATATCGACACCATGAAACCAGAAATGGTGGAATTGCGCTATAATTCTTAATAATAAAATTTTTAAAAATTAAGAAATTAAAAAATCAAATTAAAAAAAAAAAACTTCTGTCAGAAGAGCTTGTGGTGGCCTGAGCACTTTGCCAGTGAAAACGGACTTCCGATCTCTGTTTTCGGCTGAGAGGGCCTCCTATAACCCTCTGCCAGTGAAAACGGAGCTCGGGAGGGCCATACGTGGTCCTCTCAAGCTCTGTTTTCATTGGCAGAGGCACCATGGGCCAGTCCTTCGCTGTTTCCAGGGCAACTCCACAGGCCAGATCTAAGCATCCCGCAGGCCGGGTCCAACCCCCGGGCCTCGAGTTTGACACCCTTGGCATAGAACAACTCAAAGAAGTAGTGCAAGATTGGAAGTTGTGGAGAAATCTGGCTCACAGGATCACAAGAACCAGATACATCTGAATGTATAATATCATCATCATCATCATCAGGTCATAGATCATGTGCTGAACCTATGTGGCTATGCTGTAGGTTCAGGTTTCTCAACATGGCAGTCCGAGAACTAGTTAGAGCCTTTGTGGGCTCCAGTGAATGTCTGAACAAGGCTTGCACTTCATAGTACAAGGGAGAATCAGTTAGCAATCTGTAGGAAGTTAGCACCCACCCCTCTCCTAGAAAAATGAAATATTGTAGGAAATATTAAAAAGGCAGAATATTATACCTTCCTGGATGAGAAATGGAGCAACATGCTTTTTAGACAGGAAGCAGACTCACTCTTAATATCCCCCACACTCTCAATAGCCCACAGCAGATGTCAGCACTTAAGGGATAAAGGTTGACTCAGCCTTCCATCCTTTCGAGGTAGGTAAAATGAGGACCCGGTTTGTGGGGGCAATAAGCTGACTTTGTATAAAATAGAACACCACTCAAGGGGGGCAAAAAAGCCCTACTAAGCAGGTATATACAAAAGTATGAAGACTATTGCTTAATGCATTGTAAGCCGCCCTGAGTCTCCGGAGAAGGGCGGCATATATAAATCGAACTAACAAATAAATAAATAAAGAGATAGCCAGGTCTATTCATAAGCAAATGCCCTCACCCAAGATCCAACACAGATAGGATTAGCCCTCAGCCACAATAGGAATTGCCCAAAACCCTCTTCATTACATCATCACCCAGAAAGATTCAACCAGGCCTGGGACTCAAAAGACAACCTATAAAGTTACCCCTGCATAGCCCCATGGGAGTCTGACAACCAATCAGAATACAAGCTCAAATTCAAAGCTCAACAGAGGGTATAAATCTCTCTCTCTCTCTCTCTCTCTCTCTCTCTCTCTCTCTCTCTCTCTCTCTCTCTCCCCCATGTGCTTTTTTGCCCAGGACCTCAAAACCATGTGGTCCTGTCCACTGTTAAATCATCTTTTCAAGAAGTCTCCATGTTTCCAGTGTCTTTCTTCCCATTTGGACCTGAACCCAGATGGACATTTCTTCCAACAAATCTAAAGGTACATGTTCATAATTACAGCTGGACTTAACTGATCTTAGCTAATCTCCAAAAGCTAAGATGGTTTACTACTTGGGTGAGAATCCACTACTAAATCCTAAAGCTGTAAATCTGTAGAGATTCTCAGTCATCCAGGTCATGGTTGTCCCCCCCAAAAAAACAAAGCTTTTTTTGTTTTCAGGAGTCCAGATGCCTCCTGAAAAAAGCATCTTTGGGACAACCTAAGGCTATAAATTAGATTTCAAAGTTTCCACCCCAAATTTTACAGAAAATCTCTTCTATGTTGTTGCTACAAAAGCTACCTGGGCAGGTCCACAAAGTTACCACTGTACCAATGGATACTTTGGTAGCTTTGTTTTGGTAGGTAAGGCTTCTCTTCTCAAAGGATAGCCATTTGGCTTAAATCCTAATTTAATTCAAATTAAAGAGAATGAGAATGAAGAAAGTCCAGCTAAAATTTCATAAATCTATTTTCTATTTATTTATTTATTTTTGTCAAGCATGTATAAGATAACAGATATGTATAAATGATTATGAATGGAAATGGATACGGATAAATGGGGACAGTAGGACGGGGACGGAAGGCACGTTGGTGCGCTTATACACGCCGCTTACAGACTTCTTAGGAATGGGGTGAGGTCAACAGTAGACAGTCTAAGGTTAAAGTTTTGGGGGTTTGGGGATGAAACCACAGAGTCAGGTAGTGCATTCCAGGCATTGACCACTCTGTTGCTGAAGTCATATTTTCTGCAATTGAGTTTGGAGCGATTTACCTTGAGTTTGTATCTATTGTGTGCTCATGTATTGTTGTGGTTGAAGCTGAAGTAGTCATTGACAGGTAGGACGTTGTAGCAGATAATTTTGTGTACTACGCTTAGGTCAGACCGAAGGTGGCGTAGTTCTAAGTTTTCTAAGCCCAAAATTTGAAGCCTGGTGGCATAAGGTATTCTGTTGTGAGCAGAGGAGTGGAGGACACTTCTTGTGAAATATCTCTGGACTCGCTCAATTGTATTAATGTCCGATATGCAGTACGGGTTCCAGACAGATGAGCTGTATTCGAGAATTGGTCTAGCAAAGGTTTTATATGCCCTAGTTTGTAATACAATATTACTGGAGAAGAAGCTATGCAAGATTAGGTTAACGACTTTTAATGCCTTTTTGGCAATGTTGTTACAGTGGGCTCTGGCACTTAGATCTTTAGAAATGATTAGGTTAACAACTCTTAATGCCTTGATGCTTAATGTGATCTTGTGTCCTGTGGCTTAGTAAATCAAATGGATTTCTTTATAGATTTAAATTGGCGGGGCAGAATGTCGTATGAGATGTTTGAGGAGATAGATGAGGAATATGGGAATATACGGTTATGCTCCCTTTGAAACTCAGGCTTTGAACATTAAACAAGTAAAATGACCTGTCACATTTAATTACAATTAGCATGGGAGTCTGTCTATTTGCATGTCCTATAAACACATCAGTAATTGTTGACCTCAATAGACATATTGTTGGGTTGCTAATCATCTGAGTATTTAAAATGGGCATTTAAATTATTTCTTTCTCTTCTCTGCTTTGAAGAAAATGTAGAACAGTGAGATATTAAGGAGCCAAATGAAAGATTGCAGGGAAATTGTGCAGAATTTAGAAGGAAGCATTATACTGCTGGCCTACGGTGCACGCAAGTTGAGCTTTGCATTTCATTTTAATCATACTTGCTTCTAAACCTTGAATAGAAAATAGCTTTGGAAAAGAACGAGCAAAATATGCGTGCTATCTTCAAATCCATACTGATTGCTAACTGGCATTTCCAAGGGTAAATAAATCATGGAGTGTTTGTAAGGGCCTTTCTTGTGAATAGTGCAAATCTTGCTTATCCACCTGTTAAACAAAGGCAGAATATAGAGGCAAAAAAGAGGAGAGGTGTATACTGTATCTGTGTGTGCGTGTGTGTGCGTGTGTGTATCAGAGTGAGAGTGAAAGGGAGGGAGGGAGGGAGGGAGGGAGGGAAGGAAGAAAGAAAGGAAGGAAGGAAGGAAGGAAGGAAGGAAGGAAGGAAGGAAAGAAAGAAAGAAAGAAAGAAAGAAAGAAAGAAAGAAAGAAAGAAAGAAAGAAAGAAAGAAAGAAAGAAAACTAAACATGATTCTTGATTTTGAAAATCAACTCCAGAATTTCACTTATCTAGATGAAAGAATGTGAAATAGTTTTCAAGCATAAAATGCATCATTATTCCACATGAACAATATTCATTTGGGTGCATAATAGCCAACAGAAAACAAAATTTAGGAAGTGTGAGGGTGTCCCCCCCACTTTTAGGCAATTTTCACATCAACCATAATTGAGACAAGAGTGAAAGATTGTATCTATTTATACATGCTAAACAAATATTCAGCAGGCAAAACTATCACATTAATTCTAATATTTTCTCCCCCTCTTGGTCATTAGTGATTAGAGAAGTTATAGCAACCAGAATTTTAATGAAAAGTGGAAAGAAAATCATTTAGATGTCCAACAACTATATGAGAAAAGAGAGGGAGGGAGGGAGGGAGGAAGGAAGGAAGGAAGGAAGGAAGGAAAAGGAAGGAAGGAAGGAAGGAAGGAAGGAAGGAAGGAAGGAAGGAAGGAAGGAAGGAAGGAAGGAAGGAAGGAAGGAAGGGAGATGGAGGCAAAGAAGGGAGGGAGGGAAGGATTGGATTGGATTGGAGATAGAGACAGGGAAGGGAGGGAGGGAGGGAGGAAGGGAGGAAGGAAGGAAGGAAGGAAGGACTGAAGGAAGGAAGGCAGGAAGGAAGGAAGGAAGATGTCCAAAATATTCTAACTTTCATTTTTTTATGGTTCTGATGATTTCCCTTGGCTTTTCCAGGCGGCTTATCACCTCCTCATTTCTGATTTTGTCAACCCAACTTATATGTAACAGCTCACCTGTAAATCCACATTTCAAATGCTTCTAGTTTCTTCAAGTGGCTTTTTGTCAGAGACCAACTCTCCACTCCATAGAGCAGGATAGAAAAGATGTAACATCTGACAAGCCTGATTTTCAATCTTAGGTTTATGTCATGACTGCAGAAGACCTTTTTCATTTTGGAGAATGCTGTTCGAGCTTTCTCTATCCTTGTTTTTACTTCAGTAGTCAAGTAAAATATGGTAAAATGCAGTTAGGATTCTTGAATCTTGAGAATACTAGGGATAACCAAGAAGACAGAGACATGGACCGTCAAACAAATCAATCCTGTGTTCTTGCTTGAAGCATAAATGACCGGCCTTATCCTATTTTGGACCCAATGTGCAAAGGCCATCTTTCTGGAGAAGGCTCTAATGTTGAGAAAGATGGAAGGAAAGATAAGAAGAGGACAATCAGCCAGAAGGTGGATAGACTCAGTTACAGAAGTGATGGAGGCACCATTGGAAGATCTAAAGGACCAGGTTAGAGACAGATTGCCATAGAGAAAACCTATGTCATCATTAAGAATAGACAATGATTTGACAGCATGAAATCAAGATTATGAAATTAAAAAACAAATGGCATTATTTTTATTTAAAAAGAGGGGATAATCAGATTTTTCTTTGGGGGTGGAGAAGCAAGACCTTTGAAACTTTCTTGGCTATTGGGCAGCAATTTATGTGGAAATTATCAGATACTACCCTGTTTCCCCGAAAATAAGACCCAACCAGAAAATAAGCCCTAGCATGATTTTTCAGGATGCTCATAAAATAAGCCCTACCCTCAAAATAAGTCCCAGTTAAGATCATCAACAGATGGAGGTGTTTAGTACTGTATTTCCCCCAAAATTAGACCTAACTGGAAAATAAGCCATAATGCGTCTTTTGGAGCAAAAATTAATAAAAGACCCAGTCTTATACTGGGGGGGAAACACCATATTTTCAACTATTGTTTATTTTCAACAATTATTATCTTTCATTTAAAGAACCTTCTGCCTAAAGTAACTGACAACAAAAAGAGATGATTACTTCGAAATCTTCAATAGCATTTTAAACATACAATGTAGGTTTCCCAAGGGCATAGAAAAAGAATGTAATGTTCCTCTTAAAATGCACGCACAGTTTTTATTTTGCTTTACCCCTGAAAAATATATCAAACGCTATTGACCTTTCACCATGATTCATCAGAAGGCTAAGTTTTCATCTGATGTATCTAATCGTTTTCACTAAGGTGACATCTGCTGAAAGTTGTCAACAAATGAACAGGTTATTAGATTGTCTGCATCTATCCGTTTTCTCCTTTAAATTATACAGCTTCAAAGAATTGCATTCTACTACTCGCTGGAGGGCCAGACTGGGAATAAACTCCCCATTTCTAAGAATCTCAGACAGAAAATATCAGGTTGGGTAAATCAGAAGTAGCTACTTTTAGTTGCAATAAAAGTAGGCAGCTAATTTGTAGCCAAGGGATACCTGTGCTGGATGAACAGGGATATTTTCATCAGCATAACCTAAATGAAAAGCAGAATACACTCCCAGCAAAGAGAAGCTGAAGTTGATTGTGATTTTTAAGGACAAGCAAGTTTAAATTGCTGTTTTTATATCTTGTATAGCTTGGTATCCCGGGACCTGCAGCCAACTCCATCTGGAATCAAAACCTACTATACTATGTAAGGAATAAAACCTCATTGTTGCACACTTCCAAGAAACATGGAGCCAAAGGTAGGAAATATCAGTGTGCTAAAATAGTTTCCCGGTAGAAATCCAGCTAACCCCGATTTGTTGTCTTTCAGAAAGACATTAAAAATGAAATTATTTCCAATAATATTATGTATAACAAAGTTTGTGCCCTATACCATTTTTTACTTTATATTTTTGTGATAATTTTTTTTATTCTGACTGTATTGTATTTTTTTTTTAAGTTTGGGATTTGATGATAATTATTTTTAATCAAGCTGCGGATGTTTCTTTTATGGGTGGTGAAGCATGTCAGCTGAGAGTCACTGCATAAGTGATGGATGTTTTCTTAACATTGGTCCAGTTGCCTTGTAGAGTTTTTGCATTACATTAGGTTTCAACAGCAAAGCTGCTGGTATACAATGCAGTGAATGGTTTCGTTTATTAACCTTGATGTTGATTTGGGCTGAGACAAAATGATTGGCTCAAGATCAACCAGCTGACTTCCCTGCCTAAATGAACCTGGATCTCTCCACTTCTAACCCAGCACCTTCCACACAGATGATTGTTTGGTTGGATGGATGATGGATGGATGGATGGATGGATGGATGGATGGATGGATGGATCAATCGATCAATCAATCAACCGATCAATTGATGAATGGATCGATGGGTGGATTGATGGATGAATGGATCGATGGATCGATGGATCGATGGATGGATCAATGGACAGACAGACAGAAATAGAATAAAACTGGTTATATGGATTTTAAAAGAAATCAGTAACACCTTAACACAATTATGTATTTTTCAATAACTTCTCTCACACAACATACTAAATTCTTCTTACTTCTTACTGCTTACTTCTTACTGCGCTTCAAGGTTTTGGTTACCACCTTTAGAGCGCTCCATGGCTTAGGACCTGGTTACTTACGGGACCGCCTGCTACCACCAATAGCCTCCCTCCGACCGGTATGCTCTCATAGAGAGGGGCTCCTCAGGGTGCCGTCGGCCAAACAATGTCAACTGGCGGCCCACAGGGGGAGGACCTTCTCTGTGGGGGCACCTACTATCTGGAACGACCTCCCCCCTGAGATACAGAGGATCCCGGACCTACGCACCTTCCGTCGCGCCCTCAAGACCTTTTTATTCCATCAAGCTGGCTTGGCCTAATCATTTTCTCCCCTTTCCTTTTAAAATGTAAATTTTAATTTGTTTTTAAATTATTGGGGTGTTTTAATTCTGTCTGTGGCCAAACTGTTTAATTCGGTTTTATTCAGCTTTTAAATTTTGTATATATGTATTTTACTTTGTGGCTGTTCACTGCCCTGAGTCCTTCGGGAGTAGGGCAGTATATAAATCCAATAAACTAAACTAAACTAAACTAAACTTATAATTCTGCCTGTACACCATCCATTTAAGTTAGGCGGCACGCCTTCTTAAAAAATGGCTGAGTTAAGAAGATGTAAATCAGCCTTCTTGAGTGATTTGTTTATTTGCAATCAGTGAGGGGATGCCTCGTTGATGATCAGGACATGAGAGATCAACATTTTCTGTTGGAAAAGATCAGCCTCTTTCTATTAGCTTCTTCTCAGTCCCATATTCTGACAACAGCTGGTTTCATACAGGACACTGAACCACAAACAAACCATCCAGGGATGCTATTCACTTACTTTCCATACCGGTTCATAAATGTGAGCACATGCACCCCATCCACCCAGCCTCAAAAATGTGCCTAAATAGGATGGCATAGAGCTGGAGTGGATAGGCGTGCCCACTACCGGTTCAGGTGAACCTGTCTGAACCGGCTGAATACCCCCTTTGAAACCATCCATACTTTTTACTGTTCAGGTAAAGATCAGAGTCGCCCTATTGGGGAGATGGGAGCCGCATAAACTTAATAAATAAATGTGTTGTTAGTTTATGGCTTGAAATCTTGTGTAAACTCATAAAAGGGTTCAATTCCATAAGTCTTGGTTCGTTTAATCATATAAGTCAGCATGGACACATAAAGATTGCGAGTGCATGGATATATGTGTATATTCAAATCAGTCTTAACTTTTAACAGCTTCCTGGACTGCTACCTGCAGTTTTCTTAGCACTGTTTTCAGACATGTCCTTGCGTTCCTCTTCCTAGGGTTGAACTCAAGGTCTCATACCTAACTTCATCCCTATGGTAGAATAGAACTCACCCAGAGGTTGTATTCAGCCGGTTCGGACTAGTTCAGGCAAACTGGTAGCAGTGACTGCTGGTGGACTCGCACCCACCCACCTGCCCTGGTGTAAAGACGTTCTATTTAGCTATGTTTTCGAGGTCGGGTGCATGCATGGAGGCACGCGTGTATGAAGCGAGCATGTGCGTGGCGAACCGGTGGTAAGCATTTCTGAAACCCACCGCTGAACTCACCGTCTTCTGGTTTGTACCCTTAACCACTACACTACACCAGTGATAGGTTGCCCCCAGTTCAGGATGGTTCGCAAGAACCAGTAGTAAAACCGGCAGGAGGCTCCATCCACTGACCCCGACGTCATCAGGAAACTTCTGCACATGTGCGGCCCCGTTGCGAACTGGTAGTAAAGGTAAGTAGAACCCACCCCTGCACTACACCGGTTCTCACATATTTATTTTGCTTTAATTTTATTTATTTATTTTTCACATTTTTGAACTTCCCATCTACCTCAGAGAAGGACTCACAGTGGTGTATGTTTAATTATTAAAATATTTGAAATACTCTCTATATAAAGTTTTTTAAAAAATAGAAAAGTAGCGAGAAAAAGTAGAAAGAGGCCAAGATATTATACACTGTTAACATTAATTGGAAGGCGAAGGGAGGGTTCTCATTTAAAAAGAGTTTCTTCCAAAAATAAAAAACCCAACTAAACACTCTGGAATGGGTGTCAGCTTCGTTTCAAAATATTTTATCCAAAATAGTTGAGCAGATTCTGTTCTCACACAGATCTTTATTGGGACTGTTTAAAACTCCAGTGTTCAAATTGTAACAGAACAAATGGAGCATTCCTTTTTCATAATAATGACATTTCTCCTTTTTGTCTATTTCATTTGGTTCTTTTTTTTTTTTTTTTTTTAGTTTTGTCTTCTGCTGTTCCCCGCCTCCTACCCCAATCTATAAACAGGGCTTAAGGTTAGACAGATACAAATGTGTTTGGAAAAGACTGCCCCTTATTAAGAGCTCAAGGCAGCTTTCAGCCTTAAACATATAGTAAAAACATAATTCTCTAGTAATAGGGTGTTATTTTCTTTCCCCCCCCCCCCCGCTTTTTTAACTAAATTGCAAAAAATATAAGTGTGCAAGCCAGTTGGCCAGCAAAAATACCAACGATCTGACTGGCAGGTAAAAAATAATGGTTGTATTAAAGAGCAGAAATATAAAAGACATAGTTGTGTATTTATAGAAATCATTTTAATTCAGGGTTTTGTTTTGTTTTGATACAGAATAAGGAGTTAAGCCTGGAACCGAGAGAAGGAAATTGTCTAGTCTTTCCTCTCCGTCAAAACACAGTGAATTCAAAGGCTGAGTTGGCATTACAGAATCCTGGTCAGATCATCAGCTACCCAATGGTGACTTTTTCTCCTTTATAATATTGCATCCAGTTTTGGTCGCCACAATGTAAAAAGGATGTGGAGACTCTAGAAAGAGTGCAGAGAAGAGCAACAAAGAGGATTAGGGGACTGGAGGCTAAAACATATGAAGAACGGTTGCAGGAACTGGGTATGTCTAGTTCAATGATGGCTAACCTTTTTGTTGTCGTGTGCCAAAAGTGGGGGGAGCGAAGGGGGGGTCACACACGTGCCTGTCCACACCCATAATTCAATGTGCCCTGCCCCCCACACATACACGCGCAACCCCCTGCACGACCCCCATTTTTGTCACGTGAGGTACGGTGGCCCAGGTAGGCACATTTTTCGCCCTCCCCAAGCTCCAGAGGCTTTCTAGGAGCCTGGGGAAGGCCAAAATGGCCTTCCCCACCCCCCTGGAGGTGCTCTGGAGGCCGGAAATGGCCCATTTCCAATCTTGGAATACTGCATTCAGTTTTGGTTGCCACGATGTAGAAAGATGTTGAAATTCTAGAAAGAGTGCAGAGAAGAGCAACCAAGAGGATTAGGGGACTGGAGGCTAAAACAGGAATTGCAGGAACTGGGTATGTTTACTGTAGTTTAATGAAAAGAAGGACTAGGGGAGACATGATAGCAGTTTTCCAATATTTCAGGGGCTGCCACAAAGAAGAGGGAATCAAGCTATTCTCCAAAGCACCTGAGGGCAGGACAAGAAGCAATGGGTGGAAACTAATCAAGGAGAGAAGCAATCCAATCCAATCACCATCCGTCCCAACTTGAGCCACCACTGCAACCACTCCTCCTCCAGATGCAGGAACACCATGACCTTGATATTCTTCTTTTCGGTCAAGGTCAAGGTGTTCCTGCATCTGGAGGAGGAGTGGTTGCAGTGGTGGCTCAAGTTGGGACGGATGGTGATTGGGCCATGTGATGGACTGATAGGTGTAGGGGCTGGATTTGAGGTTTTGATTTATTGAGGGAAAACCCAGAACTCTCAGATTCGGTTTTCCCAGATGTGCCAGTATACCTATTCCAATAAATGAAAGATTTGAGATGATGCTTGTCTCGGAGTTTTTAATTGGAGTTGGGTGGTTCTGGAATGCTGACACTATAATATCTATCTATCTATCTATCTATCTATCTATCTATCTATCTATCTATCTATCTATCTATCATCTATCTATCATCTATTTCTATCTATCTATCTATCTATCTATCTATCTATCTATCTATCTATCTATCCATCCATCCATCCATCCATCCATTTATCTATCTATCTCTCCTGAAAGAAGTGAATGGCAAAATGCTTCAAAATTGCTTCAAGAAAACTGCATGAAGATGTCCTATAGGTCCCAGAAATGGAGCGTGTCTCATTTATGCAGATTCATGCAGATTACATGCAATGCTGTAACCATAAAGAATTCCTTATTTCTCTGTAGTCCCGTTAGACGTATCATCATGGCTTACACTATTGATTTTCATAATTCTCTCCATTTTAGTCTCTTGTAGCACAGTGTGGAAAGAGGCACGTAGCCTTTTGCATATTTTCACACTAGTTTAACCTTCTTCTCACACCTGTCATCTCCCAAGAAAGTGGGGGGGGGAATCACAGCTGGTACACAGAGAAGGTTTATCTTTACTTTGGGAACTCAAAATTTCTTCTGGCAGTTTTATGGCAGCCCTGTTTTTATATGTCAATTGTTTTGTTTGCCAACTTACATTTGATAGATTTCACCTCTCTCCCACCCCAGCCCCTTCTGACAGCTAACATGACATGAAAAGTAAGTATTTGGCTGCTCTGGAAAGATAAAAAAATATTCTGACAATCCAACTTTCCTTAAAAATAAAAACTTGCAAGAACGTCAGGTGTTCCTTTGGTGAAGCAAAGACCACAAGCAGAAGAAAATGGCAATAAATAAATAAATAAATAAAGCTTTCTGCTTGAGGATCAAAGGCACCAGTAGTATTTACCATCTGATAATCTTAAATCATAACAGCTTCATTGAAAGCGTTTCTCCTGCTAAACAGCTCTTTTCATGTTTGCTCGTTCCTTAGAATGCAGCCTAGACCGTCACAATTTCAAAAAGCAGCTTGAAAGGATTTGGATCCTTTGAGAATTTACCTCAAAGCTTATTTAAAAATCTAGAACGACTGGAGAATTATTTATTTAAATAGCCATCACAGACAACCTTATTTACAAACAACCTCATGAAACCTGTCTTGAGTTTCGACTTTCCCCCGATGACTACGTGGACATGTCCATTTTACTTTTCTTGACAACAATATGAAATCCGTTTTCTTTTTCTGTCATTCAATTTTCCCAGTTTAGTTTACAGCCTGAATTTCCTCGTGGTTTTGAAAACATTATTTCCTGAGTTCTGGATGGTCCCCAATAATGCTGATATTTAGAAGAGCATTGAAGACCTGCCTCTTTACCTTTGATGAGGGAGAATGAAACTCTTCCCTTCCTCGCCGTGGTCATCTTTTATCACCTTCTTTTATGTTTTATTGAATTTATTGTAGTTTGTTCACCTAACTTGGGCCTCTATACATTGCCCATCTCTGCCATTGAGCATCCTTAATAAATTCTTCCTTGCCATCATTTCCCAAGTTCTTTTAAAAGAATCACTTTTAAAAGAAGTGTATTGCTTTGTATTGCTCTCAGAATTACAGATTTCCTAATCTATTGCTACCTTAAAGGTAAAGGTAAAAGGTTCCCCTCGCACATATGTGCTAGTCGTTCCCGACTCTAGGGGGTGGTGCTCATCTCTGTTTCAAAGCCGAAGAGCCAGCACTGTCTGAAGATGTCTCCATGGTCATGTGGCCAGCATGACTAAATGCCAAAGATGCACAGAACGCTGTTACCTTCCCACCAAAGGTGATCCCTATTTTTCTACTGGCATTTTTTACATGCTTTCAAACTTCTAGGTTGGCAGAAGCTGGGACAAGTAACGGGAGCTCACCCCGTTATGCAGCACTACGGATTCAAACCGCTGAACTGCCGACCTTTTGATCGACAAGCTCAGTGTCTTAACCACTGAGCCACCATGTCAATTAGATCTATTGGATCCTAAGGTAGAATAAAAGAATAACCCATTTGGAAGGGACCTTGGAGGTCTTCTAATCCAACCTCTTGTTCAAACAAAAACCCTATACTAGGGGTATCAAACTCAAGGCCTGGGTGCTGTATCCGACTTGCAGGGTGCTTAGATCTGGCCTGTGGGCCTGCAGGAAACAGCGAAGGACTAGCCCATGATGCCTCTGCCAATGAAAACTGAGCCTGCAGGCAGCATTCCTGAGCTCCGTTTTCACTGGCAGAGGGTTGCAGGAGGTCGTCGCAGCCAAAAATGGACCTTGGGAGCCCATTTTTTCATTGGCAGACCATCAGGTCACCACAAGCATCCCCAATGTGAGTGACATCAAGCTGGCCATGCCGACCTTGGCCATGCCCACCCTGGTCCCACGAGGTCAAACACAACAATGATGTTGTCAGCATTCTGATGCTGCCATAAAAAAGACAAGGCTTGACTTTTCACCTACTTATTTTCTCTGTAGATAATATCCCCTAGGAGATGGGAGGGGAGGGGGGAACATTCCTATGGGGTGAGGTCAGAAGCTAGGGAGACTGACTTGGAAGATGGCCAATGAAAAGATGAGAATTGGGGAATGGAAAGGGAAGGGTTTGGGGGTCAGAGGGTTAGTATCGGCTACAACGAAGTCGGGGCCAGATCTGTCGTACTCAGTAAATGGAATATTTCAGCAAAGATTAATTGTTTGGGAGTGCAATTTATTTGAGATGACATCGAAACCTGACAGATGTGTCCCTCAACAAAATCGAGTTTGACACCCCTGCCCTATACCATTTCAGACAAATGGTTGTCCAATCAGTGCCAAGGAAGCCCAACTATCTTTAGTTCCGAATCTTGACAAGATCCAGAAAAGGTTGTCCCAACTAGAATAAAGAGGATTATTATTTTATTGTTCATTTGGGTCATTAATATATGACTTTGAGGTATTGTTGTGGCGAAACTCTTTTTTTTTTTTCTATATTTGATGTTGTGGAGAGTATCTTTATATTTGCCACCAGCCAGGTGAATGACTGTAGAATTTGCTATGGCATCAGAGTGTCAGATATATAATCAAGTCCTCTTCTTTGTTATTGATCAGCCTCCCTTTGAAACAAGTCTTCGTGGAGATGCTTCAGAAAGTTGTTCATTAAGAAAAGACAATTTGAAAGCTCTATAATACTTACTGCTGGCAGCTCTTGAAATATGAGACCTATTAGCTTCCTCTGCTGCCTTGCAGTATCCCTCGCATTTAAAAATATGTTGTCTTGTTTAAAAAGTTTTGCATGTACTCTAGTAAGTTTATGTACAGCTACATAGCTTTGAACTTAAGGGCCTAAACAGGAACAAAGCTATAATGTATAACTCCAGGCCAAACTCCAGATAAAACTTGGTCCCATCCTAAAAATAATGATCTTGATTCCCTGGAGGGTCAGTTCATAGATGCATCCATTTTTACAACACTTAAAGTGCAAAGAAAACTAATACAATTTTTCTATTAGATGCCACCAGAATAGAAAGTGAAGAAGATTAACATTTTGGTCCAATGAGTGAGACAAAAATCAGGTCTTTGGTTCTATAAAAGGCTAATAGGATCAAAGCAGGGATGAAATCCAGCAGGTTCTGACAGGTGAACCGGTAGCAGAAATTTTGAGTAGTTCGGAGAACCGGCAAATACCACCTCTGGCTGGTCCCAGAGTGGGGTGGGAATGGAGATTTTGCAATATCCTTCCCCCAGGAGTGGGGAGGGAATGAAGATTTTGCAGTATCCTTCCACTGGAGTGGGGCGGAAATGGAGATTTTGCAGTATCCTTCTCCTGGAGTGGGGTGAAAATGAGATTTTGCAGTATCCTTCCCCTGCCATGCCCACCAAGTCACACCACACCCACCAAGCCATGCCCACAGAACCGGTAGTAAAAAAATGTGAATTTCACCACTGGATCAAAGCTAACCTAATCCCAATGGAGGAAGAACCTGTTTTCTCAGTTTTGCAGTAGAATATAGTCATAGCGGTGAAGTGGTCAGAATGCAGTATTGCAGGCTGACTCTGCCCACTGCCAGGAGTTAGATCCTGACTGGCTCAAGTTTGACTCAGCCTTCCACCCTTTTGAGGTCGGTAAAACGAGGAGGAAGATTGAATACCCAAATGAGTATTCCAAGCAAGGACAATCAAAGAGCTAAATGCATTCTTCAAATGAAGAACTGAGTTGGGCCAATGACTCAATCAAGAATTGAGGTAGGCTGGAAGGGAACAAAAATCAACTCACTGTTCAAGGACATCTTAATTGTTCTGGGGCAGGTAAGTTTTTGATAGCCTCTGTCAGCCATTTTGAGCAAAACAGAACTTTTTCTTCTTATTCAAGTTCTCAGAAACTGCCTCTCCATTCAGTCTTAATAATCACAGTTTCCTGGAGGATAGCTATAAAAAAACTACAGTTAAACACTTTAAAAAATATTCTCCAAGCCTCCATTCAGTCCCAAAATTAATTCTACAGAGATCTAGCAAAAGTTTTATTTATTGAATTTCTATGCCACTCAAGCCAGGTAGAGCCACTCTCTGGATTACAGAAAGTACAAATCTAATGCCCCTAGCAAACTAAATAAAACATCAACAATAAATAACATAATAATGCAAAATCTTAACTCCCTGAGAACATGAGACCTGGAAAAGAACTTCATAACAAAACATCCATAATAAATATATCTACCAAAACAGAAAAAACATTAACTTCCAATATTAAATACCCATCCTAATTATGTAAAGATTTCCATATTAATCTGAATTATATGAAATTATTACTAATAATCTCATCCATGGTTAAAATCCATAACAACACAATTAGCACTTAGCATGAAAAGTCCTTGAAATCAGCTCCATGTTCACTTCTTCCTAGAGGGCATGTATTGTCTAATATTTAAGCAAGACTGTCCCATAAAGTTGGCACCAATTTGGAGAAAAATCAAGTTCTTATTTCAACCAACTTTATCTCACAAATGTGGACAACAACTAGGAATCTATTCCTTATTAGAACATTAAGCTAGTCTGATCAAGATTCAACCTGAGCATCTAAAAAAAGACAAAATAAATCCATCTGAGTGAGTAGATTCTACTCGTATATTAAATAAATTGTTATTTCATAGTTATGTTAAGTATCTATCTGCAAGGGAAAGATTATTATGGAGAAAATCTATAGGTAATTGATAAGCGTTGATCTATCTACAGGGATGCAGTGGCTCAGTGGCTAAGATGCTGAGCTTGTCGATTGAAAGGTTGGTAGTTCAACAGTTTGAATTCCTAGTGCCATTTAATGGGGTGAGCTCTCATTACTTGTCCCAGATTCTGTCAACCTAGCAGTTTGAAAGCATGTAAAAAATGCAAGTAGAAAAATAGGGACCACCTTTGGTGGGAAGGTAACAGCGTTCCGTGTGCCTTTGGCATTTAGTCATGCCAGCTACATAACCATGGTGATGTCTTTGGACAGCGCTGGCTCTTTGGCTTTGAAACAGAGATGAGCACCGCCCCCTAGAGTCGGGAACGACTAGCACATATGTGCGAGGGGAACCTTTACCTTTACCTATCTATATTCAAGTATCTATCTCAGGGGTATCAAATTCAAGGCCCACGGGGCACTTAGATCTGACCCGCAGACCCACCTTGGAAACAGTGAAGGACCAGCCCATGGTGCCTCTGCTAGTGAAAACGGAGCTCAGGCAGGCCACCCACAGCCCATCTCGGCTCCGTTTTCACTGGCAGAGGGCTGCGGGAGGCCGTTGTTGCCAAAAACAGAGCCTTGAGGAGTGACATCAAGCTGGCCATGTCCACCCTGGCCACATCCCCTGGTCACCCCCTCCCATGGCCCCCGAGGTCAAACACAACCCTGAAATGGCCCTCAATGAAATTGAGTTTAATACTCCTGATCTATCTAAAGTTAAAATATATCAGTGATGGTTAACCTTTTTGGTGCCGAGTGCCCAAAGCGCACGTACCCGAACCCTCAAAATGCAATGTGAGCATCCCCTGTGCATGCACCCTGTTGAGGGTAAAACTGCCCTCTGCAAAGTTGAGCGACGGACCAGACAGTGAATAGATACGATGCTTAGCAAAACACACAGATAGTCACAGACTCTGAACGTTTAAAGAAAAATAAACAGTCTTTACTTGTAGTAAAAAACAAACTTGGCTTCTCAAAACAACTTCTTCAAACAATCACGGTTTAACACCAAACATAGTTTGCTTACAATTCCAGTTCTCTTCAAACACAGACACAGTTCCTTCCAGCAGTTCAACCTTCAATAGCAGGAGCAGGAGCAAGAGCGGAAGTGAACGAACTTCCTGCCTTCCTTTATATGTCTGCTTAGCACAGCCAATTAGTCATCTTTTAGCAGTTAAAGTAACAGTACATATTATCTACCCAACCTGCCCCATCCCCCCATGCATGTGCCCCACCCCTACATCCTGTTTTGGCTTCCAGGTTGGTGCATGAGGCTTTCCAAGCCCAAAATGTGGTGGGGGGGTTGCCGCACATGCATGGGGGTGGGGCGTATGCATGTGTCCACACATGCACCCCACCCTGACGCATGCACAGGAGAGACCCAAAGACCAGTGGGAGGCACACATGCATGTGCGGTGGAGCTGGGCTGGGATGACGGCTGGTGTGCCCCCAGAGAGAGCTCTGCATGCCACCTGTGGCACGCGTGCCATAGGTTCACCATCCTGGGAATATATGATGCACAAAATATTAAGTTGGATGTAGCATCTGCTTGAAATCCAAGGAAATGACTATCAATGTCATCATCATCGTCGTCGTCGTCGTCGTCATCATCATCATCATTTTAGCCATTGTCTATCCACTGCAGGATGAAAGCCTCTTCTGCATGTTTCCAACCCATACGGTCCTGAGCTTTCTTTTGCCAATTGAACAATGTATGTGCAATATTTTACACAGCAAATTTGGGGTCTTCTCCTCTTTTGAATAGATGGTAAATACCGTATACAACTTATACAAAGGTTTAGCACTGGGTGTCTCCGAATATGCTTCTTTGGGGAAGAACAAAACAGAAGCAAACAGAAAGAACAAACAGACAGCAGCTGGGAAGCTTTGTTTAGTCAGCAAGGTTCCTCCTAAGAATATCTGAAGCCTGACAAAACAGATAAATAGAATGAGAATCAAGTGTTGGTTCTGAAATTAGCTCTAGCAAGGGCACCAGTGCAGTTATACAGTAATTCTTCTAGGCTGCCTAGGAATCAGGAGAAAGAGAGATGAGATGAGATAAAACGAGACCGGTCTATCTCAGAGAAGCCCTGCACATGTAGACACACACACGGTTGAGGCTTTTAAGGGATCAGCGTACAGAGTCACTAAAATACAGAGGTAGTAAAATACAATCATCAAGGCTGCTACAAACTGATAATAAAGTTCAATGAAATCTGCACCAAATTTAAAGAATGTGTCTTTAAATTTGAAGAGATGGCACCACAGTAACACTTATATATCCTATTTCAATCATTCACGGCTCTTCACACGTTCAGGCATCCATCCTTCTCAACAGTCTATCTGTTGCAAAAGCTAAAAATAGTTTGCTTTTTAAATAAATATTATTTCAACAATGTCAGGCTATTAGCAACTCTCTCT